>NW_023615331.1:0-56971 GCF_013339695.2 Rhipicephalus sanguineus
GGGAGACGGTCGCGGCAAACAAAAGAGACGAAGGAAAAAGCAGACAGGTGGAAAGGCATGAACCTGTCTGTTTTGCTAGGGCTACTGTGTGCAACATGTTTTTATCACTAAACTGTGGTATGTATGCAGGTGCTACATTGTTCAAGGATCAACGTGCAAAGGCTGCACAGAGTGTTCGCAGTTTTATATGGGGCTCGGAATGGGAAAGGGTGCAGACGGACCAATTTGTTCAGGCGCGTGAAGGACGGAGGTCTCGGTTTGGCGCACCTATTTGTGAGACAATTAGTAACTAGATTTGTTTTTCCGTGACGTCAGGGATCCGTTTTTGCGTACGGTATGCCAGCTCAGGTTAGGCAGTGCGTTACCAGATCTTTTTGTCAGCCGGCCCGTGACGTTGCGTGGCTATCTCAAGGAAGTGGTAGACAGTGTACGTTTTTATCTGTTCGTTTTTCGTTGGACTATCTAGCAAGTGTTAGAAGAAAAGAATTGTACAAAGATGTATGTGATATGGTTTTGCCAGTACCATTGTACAGGGCCATATACAGTGGAAGACCGGGACAAAATGTACTGAAGCGGGTGAGAAACATGCAGGTACCTACAGGGGTGAAAACTTTTTTCTTTAAGTTACACACAGGAACACTATTCAGTAAAGACTTTCACAGAGGAAAGGGGCTTTTTTACACCATGGGGGTCACACTGCTTCATATGTAAGAAACCAGAAACAATAGACCATGTTTTTTTGCATTGTTGGGAAGGGGTACATTTTTGGGACATTTTGCAGAGGACAATAAAGAAGGATTTTCCACTGGATCCACACGGGATAAGGTATCTCGCAGTAACGAATGATGAGGGGGTCCCATTTGATGTAGTGATGTTGACCGGTCTCCACTGTATATGGCGTGCGCGAATGGCCGGATACCACTTCGACCCGGATGCAAAGTCAGCAGTGATTTATTTCAGGCAAAGCATGTCTGCATTGATTGAGTGTAGCAAAATACAGGAGATTAAGCCAGAATGGTTGTCAAGGTTTGAACCTCTGGCAACCCTTAAGTATTTTTAAGAGGACAACGTCAGACCAAATGGGACTGATGGCAATGCTTGTTCCTTTTTATTGTATTATTTGAGTGTGCAATGATTGCCCTGTACAATGTCCAAGCCAGGCAATAAATAAAAAAAAAGTATAGCGGCCAGTATCCCCGCCTGTCACGCGGGAGACCGGGGTTCGATTCCCCGACGGGGAGCGTTCTTTTTTTTTCCTTTCTTTACTCACCTATTATTCTGCGCTTCCTGTTATCACTTTCCTCTCCTTGTCTACCTCCGAAGCTGCTGACGTTGAGCGCAGTATTTCGCACACCTGATCGCAACGTGACAGTCTCTGTATTCACCGGCGCATCTCCTCGTTAGTATAGTGGCCAGTATCCCCGCCTGTCACGCGGGAGACCGGGGTTCGATTCCCCGACGGGGAGCGTTATTTTTTTTTCCTTTCTTTACTCACCTATTATTCTGCGCTGCCTGTTATCACTTTCCTCTCCTTGTCTACCTCCGAAGCTGCTGACGTTGAGCGCAGTATTTCGCACACCTGATCGCAACGTGACAGTCTCTGTATCACCGGCGCATCTCCTCGTTAGTATAGTGGCCAGTATCCCCGCCTGTCACGCGGGAGACCGGGGTTCGATTCCCCGACGGGGAGCGTTATTTTTTTTTCCTTTCTTTACTCACCTATTATTCTGCGCTGCCTGTTATCACTTTCCTCTCCTTGTCTACCTCCGAAGCTGCTGACGTTGAGCGCAGTATTTCGCACGCCTGATCGCAACGTGACAGTCTCTGTATTCGCCGGCGCATCTCCTCGTTAGTATAGTGGCCAGTATCCCCGCCTGTCACGCGGGAGACCGGGGTTCGATTCCCCGACGGGGAGCGTTATTTTTTTTTTTCCTTTCTTTACTCACCTATTATTCTGCGCTGCCTGTTATCACTTTCCTCTCCTTGTCTACCTCCGAAGCTGCTGACGTTGAGCGCAGTATTTCGCACACCTGATCGCAACGTGACAGTCTCTGTATTCACCGGCGCATCTCCTCGTTAGTATAGTGGCCAGTATCCCCGCCTGTCACGCGGGAGACCGGGGTTCGATTCCCCGACGGGGAGCGTTATTTTTTTTTCCCTTTCTTTACTCACCTATTATTCTGCGCTGCCTGTTATCACTTTCCTCTCCTTGTCTACCTCCGAAGCTGCTGACGTTGAGCGCAGTATTTCGCACACCTGATCGCAACGTGACAGTCTCTGTATTCACCGGCGCATCTCCTCGTTAGTATAGTGGCCAGTATCCCCGCCTGTCACGCGGGAGACCGGGGTTGGATTCCCCGACGGGGAGCGTTATTTTTTTTTCCTTTCTTTACTCACCTATTATTCTGCGCTGCCTGTTATCACTTTCCTCTCCTTGTCTACCTCCGAAGCTGCTGACGTTGAGCGCAGTATTTCGCACGCCTGATCGCAACGTGACAGTCTCTGTATTCGCCGGCGCATCTCCTCGTTAGTATAGTGGCCAGTATCCCCGCCTGTCACGCGGGAGACCGGGGTTCGATTCCCCGACGGGGAGCGTTCTTTTTTTTTTCCTTTCTTTACTCACCTATTATTCTGCGCTTCCTGTTATCACTTTCCTCTCCTTGTCTACCTCCGAAGCTGCTGACGTTTAGCGAAGTATTTTGCACACCTGATCGCAACGTGACAGTCTCCTGTATCCACCGGCGCATCTCCTCGTTAGTATAGTGGCCAGTATCCCCGCCTGTCACGCGGGAGACCGGGGTTCGATTCCCCGACGGGGAGCGTTCTTTTTTTTTCCTTTCTTTACTCACCTATTATTCTGCGCTTCCTGTTATCACTTTCCTCTCCTTGTCTACCTCCG
The DNA here is from genome assembly GCF_013339695.2 of Rhipicephalus sanguineus. Classification (NCBI taxonomy): domain Eukaryota; kingdom Metazoa; phylum Arthropoda; class Arachnida; order Ixodida; family Ixodidae; genus Rhipicephalus; species Rhipicephalus sanguineus. Next base: position 2,900 of record NW_023615331.1, read on the forward strand.
AAGCTGCTGACGTTTAGCGAAGTATTTTGCACACCTGATCGCAACGTGACAGTCTCTGTATCCACCGGCGCATCTCCTCGTTAGTATAGTGGCCAGTATCCCCGCCTGTCACGCGGGAGACCGGGGTTGGATTCCCCGACGGGGAGCGTTCTTTTTTTTTCCTTTCTTTACTCACCTATTATTCTGCGCTTCCTGTTATCACTTTCCTCTCCTTGTCTACCTCCGAAGCTGCTGACGTTTAGCGAAGTATTTTGCACACCTGATCGCAACGTGACAGTCTCTGTATCCACCGGCGCATCTCCTCGTTAGTATAGTGGCCAGTATCCCCGCCTGTCACGCGGGAGACCGGGGTTCGATTCCCCGACGGGGAGCGTTCTTTTTTTTTCCTTTCTTTACTCACCTATTATTCTGCGCTTCCTGTTATCACTTTCCTCTCCTTGTCTACCTCCGAAGCTGCTGACGTTTAGCGAAGTATTTTGCACACCTGATCGCAACGTGACAGTCTCTGTATCCACCGGCGCATCTCCTCGTTAGTATAGTGGCCAGTATCCCCGCCTGTCACGCGGGAGACCGGGGTTCGATTCCCCGACGGGGAGCGTTCTTTTTTTTTTTCCTTTCTTTACTCACCTATTATTCTGCGCTGCCTGTTATCACTTTCCTCTCCTTGTCTACCTCCGAAGCTGCTGACGTTTAGCGAAGTATTTTGCACACCTGATCGCAACGTGACAGTCTCTGTATCCACCGGCGCATCTCCTCGTTAGTATAGTGGCCAGTATCCCCGCCTGTCACGCGGGAGACCGGGGTTCGATTCCCCGACGGGGAGCGTTCTTTTTTTTTCCTTTCTTTACTCACCTATTATTCTGCGCTTCCTGTTATCACTTTCCTCTCCTTGTCTACCTCCGAAGCTGCTGACGTTGAGCGCAGTATTTTGCACACTTGATCGCAACGTGACAGTCTCTGTATTCACCGGCGCATCTCCTCGTTAGTATAGTGGCCAGTATCCCCGCCTGTCACGCGGGAGACCGGGGTTGGATTCCCCGACGGGGAGCGTTATTTTTTTTTTCCTTTCTTTACTCACCTATTATTCTGCGCTTCCTGTTATCGCTTTCCTCTCCTTGTCTACCTCCGAAGCTGCTGACGTTGAGCGCAGTATTTCGCACACCTGATCGCAACGTGACAGTCTCTGTATTCACCGGCGCATCTCCTCGTTAGTATAGTGGCCAGTATCCCCGCCTGTCACGCGGGAGACCGGGGTTCGATTCCCCGACGGGGAGCGTTCTTTTTTTTTCCTTTCTTTACTCACCTATTATTCTGCGCTTCCTGTTATCACTTTCCTCTCCTTGTCTACCTCCGAAGCTGCTGACGTTGAGCGCAGTATTTTGCACACTTGATCGCAACGTGACAGTCTCTGTATTCACCGGCGCATCTCCTCGTTAGTATAGTGGCCAGTATCCCCGCCTGTCACGCGGGAGACCGGGGTTCGATTCCCCGACGGGGAGCGTTCTTTTTTTTTCCTTTCTTTACTCACCTATTATTCTGCGCTTCCTGTTATCACTTTCCTCTCCTTGTCTACCTCCGAAGCTGCTGACGTTGAGCGCAGTATTTCGCACACCTGATCGCAACGTGACAGTCTCTGTATCCACCGGCGCATCTCCTCGTTAGTATAGTGGATTCCACTTCCGGCCGCGCTAGCGATAGGACGTGTTTTCATGTGCTCCGTAGGGGCGGTGACAGCGGCTTTGAGCCGCGGAAACACGATGGAGAGCAGCAGTTCTGAGAATTACCAGGTGGTTCTACCGCAATTGCCTACAGGTCCGTGCGTTTTAAATACTGTTTTTCTGCACGGGGACATAAGAGCCAGGCCATACCGGGCCGAAGATTTTCGTGACACGTTGGCCCGTCAGGGATTGCTGACCGAGGTCGTAGCCCTCGGAGCATTCCAGATGAACCACGTGTGGGCGGTGACTTTTTCAAGTGCTGAAGCAGTGAAAAAGGTACTGTGCCAAGGTGACTTGAAGGTGAAGGACCGAAGATGCCTCGTCGTGGACCCGTGGAGCCAGGACGTTCGTCTTAAGCTCTACTGGCTACTGCACAACATTCACGACGAGGAAGTTTGCTCGGCACTAAGCCCGTATGGGAAAGTGAAAGAAGTAACCCGTGAACGCTGGCGCATTCAAAGCATCCAAGACAAGGGATCATCGACGCGCACTGTTTGCCTGAAGTTAAAGCCGGGCGTGACTGTGGATGATTTACCGCATCAGCTACGCATCGGCGGCATCATGTCGCTTCTGGTCGCACCCGGACGAGCCCCGTTATGCCTGCGATGCAACCGAACAGGACATATAAGAAGAGACTGTCGAGTGCCCCGCTGCGTAGTGTGTAAACGTTTCGGTCCTGAAGAAAGCGAATGCGTGCGAACCTACGCCAGTGTAGCTGGCCCTCCGAAAGGTGATGAAGTAACCCGCGAACACCTAATGGATGAAGCAGACGCTGAAGAAGCCGCCAGTGGATCAATGATGGCGCCGCAAGCTACAACTCCGGAAACGGTGGTGCATGCGGCAGACAAAGAAACCCCGAAGTTGCCTTCGAAGATGGCCAAAGCCGACACCGATGAAAAGACAGACAGGAGCTCGGAGAGGGATTTCAAGATGACTACCGGTGAGACGTCGATGGACACAAGTGGAGCGCCGTTAAAACGAACCCTTGAAGAAGACCCTCAAGGAAGTGTGGGTGGTACCAGCACGAAGGAACCGATGCCAAAGACGCCATATCGTCGGATGACCTTGAGGCCGCAGCCCAGGGTTGCCAATGGTGGCTACTTTTCGCCAAATTGGCGAATTTGAGTGGCCCGTGGCGACCTAAAATTATGAATGGCGACATGGCGAATTTTTGGCGATTTTCGGCTTAGGTCTCCACTGAGTTATACATCCTAAGCTCACTGTCTTCCCAACGAATGAGCGGCAACATTCTCTGTATTTTTCTTGGTTTTAGACCCAAGAGTTGAATGTGCACATTACGCGTCATTCCGTATGTCCGTCCTATAACTCGTGCGCATCTCAATTCATCTAGAGGCAGGAGATACGGCAACGTCCCCCAGAGACGTTCTAGGAAAATGTAAACCGCGAGGGGGCAGTGTTTGACTAAGTTAATAGCTTTCGGCGCTTTAAGCTTCTCTGAAATTTCGCTTCTGAAGGGGCTGAAGGTTCCAACCATTTGTTCCGTCAAAGCTCCAAATGTTCTGAATAGCTCGACGACTTATTCACTGTTGCAGTATCCCTAATTCAGCTCGTAAAGACTGTTTTGGAATAACAAAGAGAGGCGGATACGCGGCTATTTGTGCAATAAAAAATATTTATTGAGGCAGTTTCCACTGTTCTCGGTGAGCGTGTGCAATGAAAACAATTGCTATATAACATTTTACATTGCCTACCTGTTCATTAATAACGCATAGGATTGACGCGTGTAGATATAAGGGACTATAAGAAAGGGTCGGTGACGTATTTTATCATATTAGTGCACACTGAAAAGGTGTAAGACTCACTAATGATCGGTTCCTGTAAGAATTCTGTCGTCTTACCTTCAATAAACCTTTTATACCTTTTAATTCATAATATTCGCGTAAAGCTGGCTACAAACAACGCTTTCACGGTTTTCGCCCAATGTTTACCACACTTTTACCTTTGAAACGAGCGGACAGGGATGGAAGGATATCGTGAGTGTTTCATTCATTCACTCTTGCGCCACCACGCACATCTTGCGGCTAGTCGGAGAAGCAGCACCATGCACTCCCATGGTGAAGCGGACCATACGACCATCATTGAGAAACGTCAATATAATTTATGGGTCTTCGATGGTACTGTATTCTACGGGGCTATGCGTGAGAGGAAATTTTTATTACTAGGTATGACGCACATATCTAGAATGGCGACTTTTTTGGCGACATTTGTAAAAAAATGGCGACTTTTGGCGACTTCTTGCTCGTCGTTTGGCGACATTTACTCGAAAGTCAGTGGCAACCCTGCCGCAGCCTAATTTGCCAGCGAGCCGGAAACCGACGGACACAGCACCAACTTAGAAGGTCTTTCTTTTTTTTCTTTCCTTTTTTTTCTTTTTCTTTTCTTTTCCTTTTTTTTTCATTCTTTTACATTTTCGACCGTAAAAGGTATTTCGTATCACGTGCTAAGTAACGGGCTTGTGTGTAGCTTTGTCCGCCTCTTCGTCACAACAAAATGATTCGCATAGACAAGCCCTTGCGATTAGCTACTATCAATGTAAGGGGACTGTCAGGACGAAGGAAGCAATATCAGCTACGACGCCTTCTTGACGATAAAGATCTGGATATTATTGCATTGCAAGAGACAAAGATAGAAAGTGAGGAAGGGACGGACAGAATGGTAAATCTTTTTACGTCGCGCTACCTTGTGTGCGTATCTCATGCATGCGGAAGAGCCGGCGGCTGTGCACTCCTGATTACAAAAACGTTGGGTACAACAATTGAAAGTGTTATAACGGATGAAAATGGACGCCTGGTTGTGTGCGATTTATTGTTATGTGCAATGAAGTGGCGTGTTATCTGTTTGTACGCTCCGAATGGAATAAGCGACCGGACAAGCTTTTTTTGATATGTTGGATGGCTATTTGAGAGTAGAAGGGTGTATTATAATGATGGGCGATTTCAACTGTGTGTGTAATGTGGAGGATCGTGTGCGTGCACCACCGATTTATGATGCTAGTGCAAGAGCTCTTGTCAGAATGATAGAAGAGCATGAAATTACAGATGTTGGTTATGTATTTGCAAATACAAAAATTCCAAAGTTCACACACTACCAGCGAGATAGTCATGCGAGGTTAGATAGAATTTATGTTTCAACCCCAATTATATCGCACTGTAGCGACTATGGCGTATCAAATGTGTCATTTAGTGACCATAGTGCAGTCCATGTTTTGATAGGTCCGAAGAAGCCCTCAAAGTTTAATTGGTCACTGTGGAAATTTAATGATAAACTTTTAGAGGATGAAGTATTTGTTAGCAAAGTAAATAATGGTATTAGGGCGTATCACGAAAGGCACAAAACAAGTTGTTGCGAAGCGTGGGAATATTTTAAGGAGCAACTCAAACTAGACGCCATTGAAAGATCGTGTGAACTAAAACAGAAAGAAAAAAGGAAAGAAAGGGAACTACAAGCTGAGCTAGATTTTCTCTTGAGCAAAGAGAGAAGTGCCTCCTGGAAGCTCAATGTTAGAAGTACAAAGAAAAAAGGCCGAAATGGAACGATTGGACGTTGAAAAGTATAAAGGTGCTATTATCCGCGCACGCGCAGAAAAGTTTTGGTGCGGCGAAGAACCAACGAAGAGGTCAATATCTGACGAAAAGGGCTATGCTGCAAGAAATGAGATAAATGTCATAACGTACCAGAATGACGTAACCTGGGATAAAGAATAATTCTACGCGCTTTTGAAAACTACTATGAGGGAATGCTGGGGCAGCAAATATCCTTTTCAGAAGGAGTCGATGAAGTTTTTCTTCAGAAAATGCCTACAACTCGATGATAGCGAGAGAGAAAACTTGGAGGCCCTATAACGGTCGCGGAAATAGAAAAAGCCATAGAAAAATTGAGCAATGGTAAGTCACCCGGACCAGATGGTTTCGGTGCAAGCTTCTATAAGACGTTTAAGGAAGAGCTAGCCGGTATCTTGCATGATGTAATAACGGAGGCGTATGATAAGCAAGTACTACCTCCATCTTTCCGACGAAGCCTTACAGTGTTACTCCCAAAATCGAGTGATCCTGAAAAACTACTATCAGTGCGACAGTATCGACCAATTAGCTTGACCAACACAGACTACAAGATATATGCGAAGGTATTGGCAAGTAGGCTGCAAAATGTAGTAAGAAAATTAGTAGGTCCCCACCAAACGTGTGGGATAAAGGGGAGGTCTATAACAACAAATACTCACGTGGCAAGGACGATCCTTGAGTGCTGCGATGCCTTCTCGGAAAAAGTTGCGATGATACAACTAGACTTGGAGAAGGCTTTCGATAAGGTGGCGCATGAAATTCTTCTCCTTGTCATGGAACACGCAAATGTAGGTTCTGTCTTATTGGAAGGGGTAAAGATGTGCTACCGCAACGCATCGACGCAAATTGTAGTTAACAAAATGTTGACTCACAGCATTAACATCAGGACGGGTGTAAAACAAGGATGTGCTCTTTCCCCACTACTATTTGCAATATTCCTAGAACCGTTTTGCTTAAGTGTGATGCATAATAATGACATCAAAGGATTTTGTATTGATACCAGCGAAATAAAATTACTAGCGTACGCGGATGACGTTGTCATATTCTGTAAAGATAAGGAAAGCGTAAGCAAGGCGGTTGAAGTGACTGCAAAGTTTTGTAGCATGACCGGCAGTGCTGTAAACTGGAGCAAATCGCTGGGTTTATGGCATGGAAGCTGGGAAGCTACTCCAATGCTTTTCGAAAGCATGACATGGACCACGACACCGATGAAATACCTTGGCGTACCATTAAAACATTACAATGACACAAAGAATATTGGCCACAGGAAATCGATGAGGTGAAGGAAAAAACGGCTAAATTCGGAGGCCGCAACATGTCTATATTCGCACGAGCGACAGTGTGCAATATCTTTCTGGTCGCGAAAATATGGTATGTACTGCAGTTTTTATGTATATCAAGAATGAGTATCCAGAAGCTACACAGAGTTTTCGCTATGTATATATGGGGTTCAACTTGGGAGCGAATGAGCCGTACTAATTATTTCTACCACTGAAGGCAGGTGGTCTCGGATTAGCACATTTACTTTTGAAACAGGTAGTGTCACGATTTTTGTTCTTGCGGGATCAAAGAAACAACTTCCTGCGCACAGTTATTCAACTAAGATTAAGTGATGCTCTCCCAGAATTTGTTGTCTCATCAGATTATAGAAAGGGTTTGAGAATAACAGGATTCCTGCGTGAAGTGGTATGGTCTTTTCGGTTTTTACAAGCGCGTTTTTCATTGGACTATCTTAGTAGTGTTACAAGGAAAAAATTGTACAAAGACGTCATTGACGTCACTTTACCGATGCCAGTATACCGATCCATGTACGATAAAAGCTGCAGTGCAAACGTGTTGAAACGAGTTAAGAGAATGCCAATACGTGCGTCGTGTAAAACCTTTTTCTTTTAGCTACACAGTGCGACATTGCCTGTGAAACCTTGGCTAAAAGAAAGAGGGATTTTTGTGCCGTGGACAATCAATTGTCTCAGATGCAGAAAGCCTGAGACGATTGAACATATATTTCTGGATTGCTCTGATGCGCTATTTCTGTGGGACGTGCTACAACGCCACTTGAAAAGGACCTTACCAGTAACACCATACGGCATACGCTTTTTTGCCAACGATCTGTGACGATGGTGTGCCGTATGATATGTTCATGGTGATGATGCTACATAGCATATGGAAGACTCGTATGGCAGTGCGCCATGAAGACATCTGTATATTGTCACCGAGAGAGTACTTCAATGAGAGCATTGTTTATATACGTGAAAGCCTTAAACACAGGACGGATAAACCAGAGTGGTATCATCTCCTAGATAGTTTGATATGCCATAAATCTTTTTAATGTCAAGCATTGGCCAAGCTTGGTGAATGTTTGTTTTATCATTTGTATCATGGTTTTGTATTGCAACATCGCAATAAAGAAAAAAAAATCCTCGTTAGTATAGTGGCCAGTATCCCCGCCTGTCACGCGGGAGACCGGGGTTCGATTCCCCGACGGGGAGCGTTCTTTTTTTTTCCTTTCTTACTCACCTATTATTCTGCGCTTCCTGTTATCACTTTCCTCTCCTTGTCTACCTCTGAAGCTGCTGACGTTGAGCGCAGTATTTCGCACACCTGATCGCAACGTGACAGTCTCTGTATTCACCGGCGCATCTCCTCGTTAGTATAGTGGCCAGTATCCCCGCCTGTCACGCGGGAGACCGGGGTTGGATTCCCGACGGGGAGCGTTCTTTTTTTTTCCTTTCTTTACTCACCTATTATTCTGCGCTTCCTGTTATCACTTTCCTCTCCTTGTCTACCTCCGAAGCTGCTGACGTTGAGCGCAGTATTTCGCACACCTGATCGCAACGTGACAGTCTCTGTATTCACCGGCGCATCTCCTCGTTAGTATAGTGGCCAGTATCCCCGCCTGTCACGCGGGAGACCGGGGTTCGATTCCCCGACGGGGAGCGTTCTTTTTTTTCCCTTCTTTACTCACCTATTATTCTGCGCTTCCTGTTATCACTTTCCTCTCCTTGTCTACCTCCGAAGCTGCTGACGTTGAGCGCAGTATTTCGCACACCTGATCGCAACGTGACAGTCTCTGTATTCACCGGCGCATCTCCTCGTTAGTATAGTGGCCAGATGATTCTACTTCCGGACACTGTCGTGAACGGTTGGGGAATGCTACGCTCCTCTGGGGCGGTATCAGCGGCCATGCCTAGCCGCGGTGACCGGAACGCTGCCTTCGGAAACCAGGAATATGAAGTTATTTTGCCTCCGCTTCCAACCGGTCGCATCGTTTTGAATACTGTTTTCCTTCATGCTGATGTTCGAGGACGGCCATACCGAGTGGAAGACATACGTGACGCACTTGAATATTTGGGCATGTTGCCTGACGTTGAAGCGTTAGGCGCATACCAAATGAACCACGTGTGGGCGGTGACGCTGAAAAACAACGAGGCGAAGAAGAAACTGCTTTCGGCATCTCAAGTGTCAGTGAAGGAGCGGCGTTGCCTCGTGGTGGATCCGAACAACCAGGATATACGACTAAAGCTACACTGGGTCCTTCATCATGTCGACGACGAAGACGTACGGACGGCGTTTGCACCGTACGGCAAAGTCACGGAAGTGTCAAGGGAGCGATGGCGCACAGAAGGTCTATCCGAGAAAGGTTCAACGACGCGGCTTATAAGTCTGCAGCTCAAAGCAGGTTACACGAAAGAAGACATCCCGCATCAGCTGCGTGTAGCAGGTGAGCTGACCTTAGTAGTTGTTGCTGGAAGAGCTCCCCTCTGCTTACGATGTAAACGAACAGGTCATATCAGACGTGAATGTAGAGTGCCGCGGTGCACATCGTGTAAGCGCTTTGGCCATGCTGAGGAAGAGTGCGTAAAAACTTATGCGAAGGTTGCGGGGCCCTCTACATGGGATGATAAAACAGAACATCAGATGGACGAATCAGAAGCCGAGGAAGTTGCAGCTAGTAAAACGAGGGAACTTCAGCCTGTTGACACGTTTCCTTCGTTTCTACCAGCCAGTAGCGACAAACCGGAAGAACCTGTAAGCGTGCCCGCTAAACAACGCACTCCACACTCTGAGAAGTCAACGGCAACGCCCACCAAACCGATGGAAAATACTGTGAACTGTCAGCAAACACCAGTAGAAAAACCCGAGCGTCAACTTGACGACATGATGGACACGAAGACTACCCCGTGGAAGAGAGCACGTGAGGAAACAGAAGCTGAGAACAAGACCCCGGTTGAGACCAATACCGGCGAACCGCCTACAAAGACGGCCCAAGTCCGCCGCATGTCCTTGAAGCCGAAGCCCAACATACCACCGGATCGCCACACCTCGGGAGGCCCATAGCCTCCTGGTCCAACTAGTTGCCAGTACTATGGCCGGCGAACTACACGCAAGAACTGAGCGAGGCCGAGCGGAAGGGTTTGAACCCCAATGCCTTGTCCGCAAGGAGCCTGTGGTGTGTTCGCCCGTGACAGCCTCAAGGGCCACCTATCGATATAGTACTGTTCGCTGTCCGTTACAGAGCAAGGTGAGCGCCATGCGGTCTGGTCTTTATCCCCTATAAATGACGCTAACACTTAACACGCCCCTTTGTATCGGCACACTAAACGTGCGTGGCTTATCTTCAAAACGCAGACAATACCAAGTAAAGAGATTGTTGTTGGACAATAATCTTGATATCTTAGCGATTCAAGAAACGAAAGTGGAAAGCCAGGCTCAGACGGACCGCATGGTGGAACCCTTTATCGCACGGTATTACGTATGCGTGTGTCACGCGGTAGGATCTTCTGGGGGGTGTGCCTTGTTACTCCGCAACTCCCTTCGCATAGTGGTAGAAACTGTGATTGTGTGTAAAACGGGGCGGGTAGTTGTGTGTGATTTTTCATACTGTGATTTGAAGTGGAGAGCTATTTGCTTGTACGCGCCGAATAGAGAAGCAGAGCGCTTAGCTCTCTTCGAAAGCGTTGTACCGTACTTAAATTGTGAACGAATCATTCTACTTTTAGGTGACTTCAACTGTGTGTGTGCCGCTGCTGATAGAATACAAAACGAACCTGTACGAGACCGTAGTAGCACTAAACTAAGTGCGATAGTTCAAGATTATAACTTAGAAGATATTGGAGACATTCTGGCTAAAGGAGGCCGACCAAAGTTCACACATTTCCAACGTGCAAGTCAAGCACGCCTAGATAGAGTGTATGTGTCTGCAAATGTGGTGCCGCTGTGCCAAGATTACTGCGTAAAGCATGTGTCTTTTAGTGACCATAGCTTGGTAATGTTTTCCTTAGGAGCAAAACACAAAAACCCATCGTTTAATTGGACACTTTGGAAATTAATGATAAACTGCTACAGGACGATGGTTTTGTGAGCAAAGCAGAAAGAAACATTGAAACGCTACTATCTAAAACAGACCGCTTTATCGCTGAATGGGAAGTCTTCAAACAAGAGACTAAAATGTGTGCCATCGAAAGAGCATGCGCAATGCGCCGAAACGAGAGAAAAGAGGAGAATGCTCTTCGAAGACAATTAGATTATTTGCTGAATGCAGAAAATGCACAATCGGAAGCATTAAGTAACGAAATTAAAAGTGTAAAAAGTAAACTAGAGGCAATAGATGTTGAGAGGTATAGAGGAGCCATTGTTCGCGCTCGTAGTGAAAGATTCTTGTTGGGAGAAACGCCGACCAAACGTGCCCTTGCAGAGGAAAAAACTTACGCTGTCAAAAATGAAATAAGAGAGATAGAACATGAGGGTGCTATAACAAACGACAAACAAGAAATTGAACTAGCCTTCGTGCAATACTTCAAAAATCTGTTGGGGAACCAAATTAGTACTACAACAGGCTTCGAAAAGAGTACCTTCACCTAATGCCTTCGTTAGGAAACGATGTGAAGACCCGTCTAGAAGCACCTATAACTATAAGTGAAATTGAAGACGCAATCAATGAATTAAAAGTAGGGAAATCTCCTGGCCCTGATGGCCTGTCAAGTGCATTTTATAAGACCTTTAAACCACAGCTTGCAGAAGCCCTGCATCGCGTGATAACTGAAGTGTACAAGGAAAATGTAGTGCCACCATCTTTTAAATCTTCGCATATCACACTGATCCCAAAGTCTGACGATCCGGTCAAGCTCCTGTCAGTCACGTCCTACAGACCAATAAGTTTAGGAAATGTTGATTACAAAATATATATGAAAGTGCTGGCAAAAAGATTGCAAACTGTTATCACAGATTTGGTGGGCCCCCACCAAACATGTGGAATTAAGGGACGCTCAATTTTTACTAACATTCATGTGACAAGGAGTGCACTGGAATACTGTGACGATTTTTCAGAACGGCTAGCAATGTTACAACTGGATCTGGAGAAAGCGTTTGATCGCGTTTCCCATGAAATCCTTTTCAGCATACTGGAACATATCAATCTGGGGTCAGTGATAACCGATGGAGTGAAAATGTGCTACAGCTGCAGTTCAGCGAGCCTCATTGTTAACAAAAATGTTACTCAAAGTTTCAAGATTAGATGTGGAATCAGACAAGGCTGCCCCTTGTCATCGTTATTATTCGCAATTTTTCTTGAGCCCTTTTGTTTGAAAATCCTTCATAATGAGAGAATTCATGGCTTTAGGTTGTTAACAAACGAAGTCAAAGTACTGTGTTACGCCGACGATATAGCTGTTTTCTGTACCGATAAGAACACCATAAAAGAAAGCGTGAAAGAAACACGATTATTTTGCACAGTTACAGGAAGTGTTATAAACTGGAGCAAGTGTATGGGTTTCTGGCATGGACCGTGGGAAAATACGCCAGATTACTATGCAAGCATGACATGGACTACCACACCAGTCAGATACCTAGGCGTGCCGTTGGAGCACTATCGCGATACGACGCAATACTGGAACGATGAAACCGAGCGCGTCAAGGAACAAACTGATAAATGGGGCGGGCGGGACTTTTCTGTGTTCACTCGGGCTTCAGTTTGCAACGTTTTTCTAGTTGCCAAAGTTTGGTATGTTCTTCAAGTGCTTTGTATGTCTCGCGTCAACGTGCAGAAACTGCACAGAGTCTTTGCAGTGTTCGTGTGGCGCTCAACATGGGAGAGAACTAGCCGAACAAATTTATTTAGGTCACTACGCAGTGGTGGACTGGGTTTAGTCCACTTATTTCTTAAACAAATTGTGTCCAGATTTATTTTCTTGCGTGACCAGAAGATCGACTTCCTCCGAACAGTAATACAAACGCGATTAGCTAACGCCATCCCGGAATTTGTTGTATCTAGTATTGTGAAGCAAGGGAATGTTCGCGGCTTCCTTCGCGAGGTCGTTTTGTCCTTCCAAATGCTAAGAGTGAGGTTTTCAATGGAGTACCTAAGTAATGTTCCGAAAAAGCGTCTATATAAAGACATTATAGACGTTATGTTACCAGTGCCTGTGTATCGAGCCATGTACTGTGTAGGCTCAGAGCGAAACGTTTTAAAGCGAGTTAAAAGAATGATGGTCCGCCCATCGGTTAAAACATTTTTCTTCCAACTACATACGAACACTCTACCGGTAAAACCGTGGTTGAAAGACAAAGGACTGTTCGTGCCATGGTCAATAAACTGCCTCATCTGCCGGAAGCCCGAAACAATTGAACATATTTTCCTAGATTGCTGGGATGCAGTATTCCTATGGATGTCTTGCAGAGAACCCTCAAAAAAGAACTCCCTGTAACGCCCTACGGCATCCGTTTTCTTCCCGTAGAAAATGAAAACGGAGTACCTTATGACATGATCATGGCTCTGACCTTACACAGCTTATGGAAAACGTGTATGGCTGTACGAAATGTCGATGTAGACGCCAAGGCCCCCCGAGAATACTTCATTGAAAGTATTGTCCAAATAAGAGATGTGTATAAGTCGCAGTCCCAACCACCAGATTGGCTACCTGTATTAGATACTTAGTAACCTTAAAACGGTTTTAATGGATCTGTTGGCTTCATAGTGTGGTGAATGTTATGTATGCTTGAAGATGTGGCATAAAGAAACAAAAAAAAAAAAAAAAAAAAAAAAAAGTATAGTGGCCAGTATCCCCGCCTGTCACGCGGGAGACCGGGGTTCGATTCCCCGACGGGGAGCGTTCTTTTTTTTTCCTTTCTTTACTCACCTATTATTCTGCGCTTCCTGTTATCACTTTCCTCTCCTTGTCTACCTCCGAAGCTGCTGACGTTGAGCGCAGTATTTCGCACACCTGATCACAACGTGACAGTCTCTGTATTCACCGGCGCATCTCCTCGTTAGTATAGTGGCCAGTGAGGATTCTACTTCCGGCCACCGTAGGGTGCGGACGTGTCTGACATGAGCTGCGTAGGAGCGGCTTCAGCGGCCCAGCAGGGCCGCGGTTCAAGGTTTTTTGCCAACGAGGATCCGGATTACCAGGTACTTCTGCCTCAACTACCGACAGGGCGACTCGTTATTAATACGTTATTTTTACACGCCGATGTACGTGCAAGGCCATACAGGGTGGAACATTTCCGTGATATGCTGTCAAGCATGAAATTGCTGACGGACGTGGTTGCCCTGGGGGCGTATCGAATGAGTCACGTTTGGGCCGTAACGTTCAAAAGTTGTGACGCAATGAAAGAATTGTTACGGGCGAAAGAAGTGAATGTGAAGGACAGCCGGTGCATCGTCATTGACCCCGGCAATCAAGCACTGCACCTGAAGCTACATTGGATGCTGCATACCGTGCCGGATGAAGACATTCGTGAAGCCCTGGCACCCTACGGCCGAGTCACCGACGTGGCGAGGGAAAAGTGGCGTGTGCTCGGCCTTCAGGATAAAGGCTCTTCGACTCGACTGGTCACCCTGATGCCGAGGGAGGGCCTGGGGGCGGATGACGTACCCCATCTGCTACGCATAGCAGGTGAGGAAGCCCTAGTAGTTATTCCTGGAAGAGCACCACTCTGCCTTCGGTGCCGCAACACAGGACACATCCGGCGCGACTGCCGCGTCCCGCGCTGCACACGTTGTCGCCGTCACGGCCATGAAGAGTCGCAGTGCGTGAGGACGTACGCAAACGTGGCAGTGCCAACGGCCGCAGACGAAAACGCTGAACTTCTTATGGATGAAGTGGAAGCTGAGGAAGCCTCAGCCGGAAGCGTCAAGGAGGCGAAAGCCTCTGCGACGGAATCGGCGAAACCGCAGGGACAAACGGCCGGAGCAGCGCGTGGGCCAGGAGGACCTTCAAGGCATGTGAACAAGGACTCGACCATCGACGCCCAAAAAAAGGACACAGCGACGAAGACAGCGCCGGACATCTCGGAATCTGCTGGCAGCGAACCTATGGACGTAACCAAGGCTGGAGGTTCGATAGGGAAGAGGACGCGAGAGGAGTCAACGAACGACGGCACGAAGACCGACGCAATGAACAGCGAGGAACCACCGCAAAAGGCGGCGGGAATGCGTCGGTTCTCAATACGGCCCTCGCCGAATATCCCGCCGGACAAGAGAACGGCGGAAACGACACCTAAGTAGACTGAGAGACTTGTTCCCGCGAAAGCACTCGGGCGCGCCCTCGAGTGCTAACCATTGTCGAAGGAATGGCGTGGACAGCGGCTCCTCAAGAAAGGTACGCTGTGGACTGCATTTGTTTAGAAAACCAGCTGCTCTGGCCGTAATGAACACTTTTTGACATAACTATGAGTAGAGTTAACGGTGCTACGTGTGATTATGTACTGTTATGTGTTGTGTTTAATTCTTTCAAGTATTAACAATGAATTTGGAGAGGGGAATTAGAGTTGCTACTATTAATGTGCGCGGCCTCGCAGCAAGGCGGAGGCAGTACCAGCTGAGCCGTCTATGCGTTGAAAAGGACCTTGATATTATCGCCATACAAGAGACGAAAGTTGAAAGTGAGGAGCAAACAAACAAAATGGTAATGCCCTTTAAAACATATTACAACGTATGCATCTGTCACGCTGTCGGCACGTCTGGTGGCTGCGCTGTCTTGGTTCGAAGAGGCATTGGTATAAGTGAAGAGGCAGTCACTGTGAACGAAAACGGAAGACTGATAGTCCTCGACTTCATTTTAGCGGATCACAATGGAGGCTTATCTGTTTGTATGCGCCAAATGACATAAACGAAAGGGAAGTTTTCTTCACGGATGTCGAACGGTACCTTCAATGCGACAGACAGATCATTTTTCTGGGTGATTTTAACTGTGTGTGTTATGCAGAAGATCGCGCTAAACGTACTACCGCTCGTGACAGGAGTGCAGTGTTCTTAAACACTTTAATAAGCGATTACAACCTAGAAGATGTAGGTCGCCTTATGGCCAGTACATTGCAGCCGCGATTTACGCACTATCAGCGAGATAGCCAGGCAAGACTCGACAGAGCCTATATATCGTTAGATCTAGTGCCTTTTTGCGATAGCTATGTTGTACAGCCGGTGTCTTTTAGCGACCATAGCATAGTATGGTTTACACTGGGTACCAAGCCCAAAAAACTGCGGTTTGATTGGGCGATGTGGAAGTTTAACGAAAAACACTTGGATAATGAGAAGTTTGTGAATGATGTTACCAGCCAGATTAGAAACTTGTTAAGAAATAAGTTTTTACATTACGCGGAAGCATGGGAAGACTTTAAGGTCCACGTGAAGATGGCTGCGATTGAGATAGGCACCACTAGACGCTATAATGAAAAAATGAGAGAAAACGAGCTCCAGAAGGAACTCGATTTCCTTATTTCAATGGATAGTACGCAGCCGGGAAAGTATCGCGAAGAAATTAGAAAAATAAAAAGCGAGATGGAAGCCATTGACAGAGAAAAATATAGAGCAGCGGTTATTAGGGCACGTGCGGAAACACTATGGGCTGATGGAACGCCGAACAAACGCGCTCTTGCCGATGAAAAGCGGTATGCGAGAAAAAATGAGATAGGACAGATTACTTATCGTGATGGTGTTACTTCTGACAAGAATATGATAGAACAGGCCTTCATAGAACATTACCGCCAATTGTTCGGGGTCCCAATCCATGCGGGAGATGAATATGAAGCACGGTTTTTAAATTTCATGCCACGTGTCGATGACGAGGTCAAAGCTAGTCTGGAGGAACCGATAAGCGTGCGGGAAATAGAACGCGCAATCGAAGAACTTCCTGCAGGCAAGTCGCCAGGTCCCGATGGATTAGGAGCTGCTTTCTACAAGGCATTTGCACCTTGGCTTGCTAAAGTATTGCAGCATGTATACGCGGAGGCATACGAAAAGCAACGGGTGCCACCGTCTTTCAGGAGTGCGCACATGGTTTTAATACCTAAAACAGATGACCACAAGACGCTCTTATCGGTGGGTGGTTACAGGCCAATCAGCCTTACAAATACCGATTACAAGATATTCATGAAGGTGTTGGCAAAGAGACTTCAAGCAGTCGTAACTGAACTAGTCGGCCCGCACCAAACTTGCGGCATTAAAGGTCGCACGATTGCTACAAACACACACGTAGCACGAAGTGTTCTGGAGTGTTGCGATGCTTTCGCTGGACGCGTTGCTTTGTTGCAGCTTGACCTGGCGAAAGCCTTCGACCGCGTGTCCCACGATGTTCTTTTTCTTATTTTAGAGTACGTGAATGTTGGAAAAATAATTTTAGATGGCGTGAGAATGGCCTATGACCAATGTACTACACAGATTATAATTAACAAGTCTCTCAGCGCAAAGCTTTCAGTGATGTCTTCCCTCAGACAAGGGTGTCCTCTAAGCCCATTGCTTTTCGCGCTATATCTCGAGCCCTTTTGTTTAGCAGTGATGCGCAATGAAAACATCCGAGGTTTCAAATTACAACGTGCTGAAGTTAAAATACTGGCATACGCTGACGACATCGCGGTTTTCTGCGAGGATCGCGACAGCGTTCTTGAAGCTGTAAGCCTCGTAAAGACATACTGTGAGCAATCTGGAGCTCAGATAAATTGGGAGAAGAGCCTCGGGATTTGGCACGGTCACTGGGACAATACACCGGCTCATTTTGCAAACGTCCGGTGGTCAACAACGCCGGCTAAGTACTTGGGTGTGCCCCTCGAGCACTATAAGGACAGTAAGCAGTATTGGTGTGACGAGGCAGAGAGAATGAGGGAAAAAACAAAGGCTTGGCAGGGGCGCCATTTATCAATGTTTGGACGCGCTACCGTGTGTAATATTTTCTTAATGGCGAAAGTGTGGTACGTCTTGCAAATCCTATCTATGTGTCGTTCAAATGTGCAAAAAATGCACCGTGTTTTTGCCGTATTCATATGGGCTTCAAGTTGGGAGAGGGCAAGCAGAACCAATTTGTTTCGTTCCGTCCGCAGTGGTGGGCTAGGTCTGTCACATTTCTTTATCAGACAAATTGTGTCTCGGTTTCTTTTTTTGCGTGAGCAGACAAACGATTTTCTGCGCACAGTGATTCAAGTTAGATTGGGGAAAGCACTGCCGCAATTTCTTGTAACTTCCGCAGATATGACGGGAGGAAGCGTCACTGGCTATTTGCGTGAAGTGGTTGATTCTTTCCGTTTTTTATACACTCGCTTTTCAATGGAGTATTTGTGTTCTGTGACAAGAAAAACATTGTACAGAGATTTAGTTGATTCAATGTTGCCGATACCTTTGTACAGATCTGTAAACTGGGGAGGCCACGGAGACGATGTATTGAAACGGGTTAAAAAGATGCCAATTAGACCTTCTCAAAAAACGTTTTTCTTCAAGCTACATACAAACACGCTACCCGTAAAAACATGGCTGGAAGAAAAAGGCATAGATGTTCCATGGACTGTAAACTGCTTACTTTGCAACAAACCAGAAACCATCGAACATGCTTTCATCGACTGCTGGGATGCAATCTTCCACTGGGACTGTCTTACAGCGGACCCTTAAAAAAGAACTACCGATTACGTCTTTGGGAATTCGTTTTTTACCAACAGATAATGCGGGGGGAGTTCCGTACGATATGTTTATGCTCCTTGGCCTCCACAGTCTGTGGAAAACGAGAATGGCAGTTAGACATGTTGATGTGGATGCCCGTTCGACGAGAGTCAACTTCATCGAAAGTATTGCGTATATTCGGGAAATATATCGTGCGCAGAGTGAACCACCCGTGTGGGTGCAGATTCTTGATGATTTAGTGAAACTTAAGAGATTTTAATAATGTAATGTTAGCCAAAGTGTGGTTGACATGTTTTAGCATGTACATATGTATTCCTTTGTAATGCGTGCAGGCAATAAAGAAAAAAAAATCCTCGTTAGTATAGTGGCCAGTATCCCCGCCTGTCACGCGGGAGACCGGGGTTCGATTCCCCGACGGGGAGCGTTCTTTTTTTTTCCTTTCTTTACTCACCTGTTATTCTGCGCTTCCTGTTATCACTTTCCTCTCCTTGTCTACCTCCGAAGTCGCTGACGTTTAGCGAAGTATTTTGCACACTTGATCGCAACGTGACAGTCTCTATATCCACCGGCGCATCTCCTCGTTAGTATAGTGGCCAGTATCCCCGCCTGTCACGCGGGAGACCGGGGTTCGATTCCCCGACGGGGAGCGTTCTTTTTTTTTCCTTTCTTAACTCACCTGTTATTCTGCGCTTCCTGTTATCACTTTCCTCTCCTTGTCTACCTCCGAAGTCGCTGACGTTTAGCGAAGTATTTTGCACACTTGATCGCAACGTGACAGTCTCTATATCCACCGGCGCATCTCCTCGTTAGTATAGTGGCCAGTATCCCCGCCTGTCACGCGGGAGACCGGGGTTCGATTCCCCGACGGGGAGCGTTCTTTTTTTTTCCTTTCTTTACTCACCTATTATTCTGCGCTTCCTGTTATCACTTTCCTCTCCTTGTCTACCTCCGAAGCTGCTGACGTTGAGCGCAGTATTTTGCACACTTGATCGCAACGTGACAGTCTCTGTATCCACCGGCGCATCTCCTCGTTAGTATAGTGGCCAGTATCCCCGCCTGTCACGCGGGAGACCGGGGTTCGATTCCCCGACGGGGAGCGTTCTTTTTTTTCCTTTCTTTACTCACCTGTTATTCTGCGCTTCCTGTTATCACTTTCCTCTCCTTGTCTACCTCCGAAGTCGCTGACGTTTAGCGAAGTATTTTGCACACTTGATCGCAACGTGACAGTCTCTGTATTCACCGGCGCATCTCCCCGTTAGTATAGTGGCCAGTATCCCCGCCTGTCACGCGGGAGACCGGGGTTCGATTCCCCGACGGGGAGCGTTCTTTTTTTTCCTTTCTTTACTCACCTGTTATTCTGCGCTTCCTGTTATCACTTTCCTCTCCTTGTCTACCTCCGAAGCCGCTGACGTTTAGCGAAGTATTTTGCACACTTGATCGCAACGTGACAGTCTCTGTATTCACCGGCGCATCTCCCCGTTAGTATAGTGGCCAGTATCCCCGCCTGTCACGCGGGAGACCGGGGTTCGATTCCCCGACGGGGAGCGTTCTTTTTTTTTCCTTTCTTTACTCACCTATTATTCTGCGCTTCCTGTTATCACTTTCCTCTCCTTGTCTACCTCCGAAGCTGCTGACGTTGAGCGCAGTATTTTGCACACTTGATCGCAACGTGACAGTCTCTGTATTCACCGGCGCATCTCCCCGTTAGTATAGTGGCCAGTATCCCCGCCTGTCACGCGGGAGACCGGGGTTCGATTCCCCGACGGGGAGCGTTCTTTTTTTTTCCTTTCTTTACTCACCTATTATTCTGCGCTTCCTGTTATCACTTTCCGCTCCTTGTCTACCTCCGAAGCTGCTGACGTTGAGCGCAGTATTTTGCACACTTGATCGCAACGTGACAGTCTCTGTATTCACCGGCGCATCTCCTCGTTAGTATAGTGGCCAGTGGGATTCCACTTCCGGTTGCGAAAGCGTTCGGACGTGTGTATCATGAGCTCCGTTGGAGCGGCATCGGCGGCCCAGCTTAGCCGCGGTTCCAGGATTGAAATGCCACAGGATTATGCCGTCATTTTGCCCCCTCTGCCAAATGGGTATGTGGTTCAGAACACTGTTTTTCTGCACGCAGACGTAAAAGGAAGGCCTTATCACGCGGAAGATTTTCGTGAACCCCTTTTTCGACGTGTCCCGCCCACCGAGGTTCTTGCGCTTGGCGCATGTCAAATGAATCACGTGTGGGCGGTGACCTGTAAAAGCGCTGAAGGTGTGAAGAAACTTTTAGCTGAACCGCAATTGACTGTGAAAGGCCTCAAATGCATGGTAATCGACCCAAGCCACCGCGACGTCCGTCTGAAACTGCATTGGTTGCTCTACCACGTGCGAGAAGAAGACGTCCGAAATGCGCTGATCCCTTACGGGACGGTCGTTGACGTAGGGATGGATAAATGGCGAATTGATGGCTACACGCAGCAGAATACCATGACAAGAACCGTGACGCTCCGGCTCAAGGCTAACGTTACGCTGGACGATATACCCCACCAGTTACGAGTTGGAGGGGAGCTCGCACTTATCGTGGCCCCCGGAAGAGCGCCGAGGTGTTTGCGCTGCCAGCAGATTGGCCACATTAGAAAAGACTGTCGAGTTCCGCGGTGCGACACGTGCAAACGCTTTGGTCATGCCCAAGCGAACTGCACGAGGACGTATGCGGCAGCTACCTTGAACACCGGGGGCACGGATAAATCCGAGCTCACTATGGACGAGGCCGAAGCCGAAGAATCGGTGAAATCAAAGGCAGATTCTGCAGGGAAAACACCAAGTATGGCAGGCATGACGCAGTTGAAGAAAGAAGCGGCAAAGTCAACTGAAAGTGCAAGGGTGGGGCAACCTATTGCAGAATCACCGGTGAAAGCCAAGGTGACTTCTGCAGGAGACACGCCAAGTACAGGAGGCATGACGGAGGTGAAAGAAACGGCAAAATCAGCTGACAGTGCGAGTGTGCAATCTGCCGCAGAATCAGCGACGAGCGCAAAGGAGGCCCATGTATCAAAGGATGTGACCGCTGAAACGAGTGAGAGCAAAAGAACTACTCAGACTGTCCAGGAACCTTCCGACGGTTGTGCCATGGAGTGGCACGACGCTGAAGAACCCGGGACGGGAGGGAAAAGACCACGAGACGCAGTGCCATCAGAACCAAATGATGCAAGCAGTCAAGAACCGCCTGCGAAAGCGGCTGTCTTTCGGAGGCAGCGGCTGATAGTCAAGCCAAACGTCGTAGAAGGGGAAAAGAGGCCGGCCAAGCCGCCCCCCTGACGACGCACTAGGTGCGCGCCCCCTGCCCAGAAGGTGTGCCTGATGACTGAGTAGGCGTTATTCAGCGCAGACTGTTTGGTGAGCACTTACTTCTACCATAAAAATGGCAGTGAGACTTGAGCGATCAGTACGTTTTGCCAGTATAAATGTACGCGGGTTAGCTTCTAGAAGGCGGCAGTACCAATTGAGTAGATTGTTTTCGGAGCATGAATTCGACGTGATTGCTGTGCAGGAAACCAAATTAGCGACTGAGGAGGATAATGATCGCATGGTGTTTACCTTTCGCTCAATGTATAACGTTTGTGTGTCCCACGCCAATGGATTATCAGGAGGATGTGCCCTTTTCATCAGAAAATCTATGGGTGCTGTTGAAAGAAGTGTAATAAGCAGTGATAACGGACGTTTTGTAGTGTGTGATTTTTCTTTCTTGAAATTTGAATGGCGCGTGATATGTGTGTATGCCCCGAACCGAGAGAGCGAAAGGAAAGTTTTCTTTCAAGAAATAAGAAATTTACTCGAATGTGACAAATATGTAATACTTGTTGGTGATTTTAACTGCGTGTGCGCGAAAGAAGACCGTGCCAAGCCGGTCCAATTATGTGATCAAAGCGCGGTGATTTTGAACGAATCGATTGCAGAGAAGGGATTGGAAGATGTTGGCCTATGCATGTCTAATGGTAGAGTTCAGTTTACGCACTTTCAGGGTCTAAGCCACGCACGGTTAGATAGAGCGTACATCTCGGTGGACCTTGTTATGTGCTGTGATGATTATATTGTTACACCGGTGTCTTTCAGCGATCACTGTATGATTAGCTTTACACTTGGTGCTAGGGAGAGGATACATAAATTTAACTGGTACCTGTGGAAATTAAACAATAATGTCTTGAAGGGTGAAACTTTTGGCAGAGATGTAACCGAAGCCCTTACGAAGCTATATGATAATCAAAAAGACGACTGGGAAGCGAAGTGGGAAACGTTTAAACAAGATGTCAAAATGAAGGCGATAGAACAAACTACTAAGAATAATTTTGAGAAGAAGCAGGAGGAAAGGAGCCTACAAAGGCAACTACAAGCTCTCTTGGAGGAAGAAAGTATGAAACCGGGCTTGTTTACCGAAGAAATTAGAAATACTAAAAACAAACTGGAAGTTTTAGACAGACAGAAGTATAAAGGTGCTATAATAAGAACGAGAAGTGAAAAGCTTTGGATGGGCGAGACACCCACAAAAAACATGGTTGATCCCTCCGTCATAGGAATCGGAATAACACGAAAGTAAAGCGCGCCCTTACAGAAGTAACTGAATGTTTACTGTACATTGATATAAGACAGTTTGCACGATGTATATTGAGGCCTGGCAGCTATAGCACCGTTTAATGTGGATGTGCCCACTTTGATGATTGGTGGTACATCTCCATCCAGACGACTAACGTCCCTGTTAAATGATTAAACAAACCATTGTGGTAGCTGTAGTAGTTAACGGTGAAAGCGTAATCAGAGAACTAGGTGTGATAGCCAGAAGAGCGTCGCGTATTGGACGCAGAACTCGGTCACCATCCTGCGGCATGTAACAATTGAACACATCGGCGGGACTAGATGTAAACGCAAAGCGCGTCGTACCGCCCTGCTAGCCCGGCCTCGATTTTTCTAGGGGCGAGCGCGTGAGCGGTGAACGCGGTGTTACAGCCAGGTGAGGCAGGCGCGCGTCGCAGAGCTATGAGCGATGCCGACGCTTTTACGACGCTTGGCTAAGGTCGCCACCTCGCGGTGTGTTAACGCATTGATAAAATTGAAGTTCTATTGAAAACGCGCCGAATGGGGCGGCCGTGTAACGCGTTGCACGTTCTAATCGCTGAGGCCGCAGTAATGACCAATTACTTTACTTTACCGCACCCGGAGGGCAACACCACCCCTCCGACCGGGAGTGTGGTAGATATAAAAGGCGCGTTTGTAAAGCCTCCTGAGTCTGTGACCGTGGCGCAGTGGATAGCGTGCCCGGCATCTGTCGTTGCGGACCGAGCGGTCGTGGGTTCGATGCCCATTGTGGAAAGTTTTTTTCTTTGCCATCTGATCGTGTATACTTTTTGCACGTCACTTCCGTGACGGAAATACGTCACTGAAGTCTTGGTGGACCCCGGCATAAAACACTTTCGTGTTAAAAGAGCTCTGGGGGACGAAAAGAAATATGCACAAAGAAAAGAAGTAAAGGAAATAATGCACAAGGATAGGCTGACAAATGAAAAAGCTCAGATAATGGAAGCGTTCGTGGAACATTATCGCGATCTGCTCGGCAAGCGTGTACCGATGGCCAGAGGCTTTACTGATGTCTTTCTCCCTATCATGCCCAAGCTTGACACAGATACACAAGAAAGATTAGGGGCTCCTATCAGCGTGCAGGAAATCAAAAAAGCTATCGACGACCTAAGCACGGGAAAGACGCCCGGCCCAGATGGAATCGGAGCTGAGTTTTATAAAACGTTTAAAGAAGAAGTAGCAGATGCGCTGTACGAAGTTATGGTAGAAGCATATAAAAAGAAGAAACTACCGTGCTCTTTCACGCAAGCGCATACTGTCTTAATTCCGAAAACAGATGATAGCACCAAACTACAATCTGTAGCATCATATCGACCTATAAGCCTTTTGAACACTGATTACAAAATATTCATGAAGGTTTTAACCAGGAGAATGCAGAATGTCATCGAAAAGATTGTAGGAACACACCAGACATGTGGCATTAGAGGTCGCAGCATTACAACAAACATACATATAGTAAGAAGCGTTCTAGAGATTTGTGATGCCTTCGAAGAACGAATAGCAATGATGCAACTAGATTTACAAAAAGCTTTCGATCGTGTCTCGCATGAAGTATTGTTCAGTGTGTTGAAGCATGTAGAAGTTGGTGACATAATCTTGGATGGTCTTAAGATGGCATACTCGCAGTGTGTAACTCGTCTGATAGTCAATAGGCAGCTCAGTGAGGAAATTGAAATACTCAGTTCTATCAGACAAGGATGTCCGGCCTCAGCATTGTTATTTGCCATCTACCTAGAACCCTTTTGTTTATCAATAATTAATAATACAAGTGTCCACGGCTTTCGGTTACAGAATGCGGAGATAAAGCTACTTGCTTACGCCGATGATGTGGCGGTACTTTGCCAAGATAGACAGAGTATATGTGAGGTTGTTCACATGGCAAATAAATTTTGCGACATGACGGGCAGCATAATTAATTGGGACAAAACAACTGCCTTTTGGTACGGTAATTGGGATATGAGACCTGAGGTATACCTCAACGTAAAATGGGAAAGTAAACCCTTAAAGTATCTTGGTGTACCTTTGGAAAGCCATCGTGACAACACTGATTACTGGAAGGGTGAAGCAGAAACACTCAAGCAAAAGGCAAACGCTTGGGGTGGTCGGGATTTGTCTATTTTCGCGCGTGCGTCCGTATGCAACATGTTCCTTATATCCAAAATATGGTACGTCATGCAAGTCATCTGTATGTCGCGCATTAATGTGCAGAAATTTCATAGGATTTTTGCAGTGTTTGTGTGGAAATCGTCATGGGAACGTACAAGTCGTTCCAATTTATTCCACTCCGTTCGCAACGGAGGAGTTGGTTTATGTCATTTATTTATAAGACAAGTTGTCTCTCGTTTTATGTTCCTGCGAGATCAAAAAAATGAATTTCTGCAAACTGTGATACAAGTAAGACTGTCTTCGCGCATTCCAGATTTGGTTGTGTCATCAAACAATGATATGTGCCGATATGTGACCGGTTTTTTGAGAGAAGTTATACAATCTTTTGAATTTTTGAAAGTCCGTTTTTCTATCGAATATCTTTCCACTGTTAAACGAAAGAAGCTGTACAAAGATCTCCGTGATGTCCTGTTACCAACACCCTTGTACAGATCTGTGTTCAATGGAGGTCCCGGACAGGACGTTTTAAAAAGGGTCAAAAGGATGAACGTGAAAGCAGGGGCAAAAACATTCTTTTTAAACTTCATTCCGGTACGCTCCCCGTAAAGCAATAGTTAGCGGATAAGGGAATCGATGTGCCATGGACAACCAATTGTTTGCTTTGTAAAACACCTGAGACAATAGAGCATGTATTTATTCATTGCTGGGACGCAGTCTTTCATTGGGACATCCTTCAAAGAACATTGAAAAAGAGCTGCCCATTACGAGCTATGGCATTCGTTTTCTGTGTGTGGACAATGAGGACGACGTCCCATATGACATGTTTATGTTAATTAGTCTTCACAGCATCTGGCAGACTACAATGGCTGTCCGACATATGGACCAGTACACGCGTCCTGTCCGAGAAAACTTCATTGCAAATATAAGGCATATTGCTGAAGTGTATAGAGCACAAGAAGAACCTCCCCGCTGGTGGCCAATGTTGGACGAACTGTGTCACTTGAAAAAAAATTTTAATGTGAACACTACGGACCAAAGCTTGGTCCAAGTGTGTTTTTACCATTCCTGTTTCTGTGTGACCACCTGTAAAGAAAAACAGGCAATAAAGAAAAAAAAAAGTATAGTGCCCAGTATCCCCGCCTGTCACGCGGGAGACCGGGGTTCGATTCCCCGACGGGGAGCGTTCTTTTTTTTTCCTTTGTTTACTCACCTATTATGCTGCGCTTCCTGTTATCACTTTCCTCTCCTTGTCTACCTCCGAAGCTGCTGACGTTGAGCGCAGCATTTTGCACACCTGATCGCAACGTGACAGTCTCCGTATCCACCGGCGCATCTCCTCGTTAGTATAGTGGCCAGTATCCCCGCCTGTCACGCGGGAGACCGGGGTTCGATTCCCCGACGGGGAGCGTTTCTTTTTTTTCCCTTTGTTTACTCACCTATTATGCTGCGCTTCCTGTTATCACTTTCCTCTCCTTGTCTACCTCCGAAGCTGCTGACGTTGAGCGCAGCATTTCGCACACCTGATCGCAACGTGACAGTCTCCGTATCCACCGGCGCATCTCCTCGTTGGTATAGTGGCCAGTATCCCCGCCTGTCACGCGGGAGGACGGGGTTCGATTCCCCGACGGGGAGCGTTCTTTTTTTTTTTCCTTTGTTTACTCACCTATTGTGCTGCGCTTCCTGTTATCACTTTCCTCTCCTTGTCTACCTCCGAAGCTGCTGACGTTGAGCGCAGCATTTCGCACACCTGATCGCAACGTGACAGTCTCCGTATCCACCGGCGCATCTCCTCGTTGGTATAGTGGCCAGTATCCCCGCCTGTCACGCGGGAGACCGGGGTTCGATTCCCCGACGGGGAGCGTTCTTTTTTTTTCCTTTGTTTACTCACCTATTGTGCTGCGCTTCCTGTTATCACTTTCCTCTCCTTGTCTACCTCCGAAGCTGCTGACGTTGAGCGCAGCATTTTGCACACCTGATCGCAACGTGACCGTCTCTGTATTCACCGGCGCATCTCCTCGTTAGTATAGTTTCAGCGGCCCAGCAGGGCCGCGGTTCAAGGTTTTTTGCCAACGAGGATCCGGATTACCAGGTACTTCTGCCTCAACTACCGACAGGGCGACTCGTTATTAATACGTTATTTTTACACGCCGACGTACGTGCAAGGCCATACAGGGTGGAACATTTCCGTGATATGCTGTCAAGCATGAAATTGCTGACGGACGTGGTTGCCCTGGGGGCGTATCGAATGAGTCACGTTTGGGCCGTAACGTTCAAAAGCTGTGACGCAATGAAAGAATTGTTACGGGCGAAAGAAGTGAATGTGAAGGACAGCCGGTGCATCGTCATTGACCCCGGCAATCAAGCACTGCACCTGAAGCTACATTGGATGCTGCATACCGTGCCGGATGAAGACATTCGTGAAGCCCTGGCACCCTACGGCCGAGTCACCGACGTGGCGAGGGAAAAGTGGCGTGTGCTCGGCCTTCAGGATAAAGGCTCTTCGACTCGACTGGTCACCCTGATGCCGAGGGAGGGCCTGGGGGCGGATGACGTACCCCATCTGCTACGCATAGCAGGTGAGGAAGCCCTAGTAGTTATTCCTGGAAGAGCACCACTCTGCTTTCGGTGCCGCAACACAGGACACATCCGGCGCGACTGCCGGGTCCCGCGCTGCACACGTTGTCGCCGTCACGGCCATGAAGAGTCGCAGTGCGTGAGGGACGTACGCAAACGTGGCAGTGCCAACGGCCACAGACGAAAACGCTGAACTTCTTATGGATGAAGTGGAAGGTGAGGATGCCTCAGCCGGAAGCGTCAAGGAGGCGAAAGCCTCTGCGACGGAATCGGCGAAACCGCAGGGAGAAACGGCCGGAGCAGCGCGTGGGCCAGGAACACCTTCAAGGCATGTGAACAAGGACTCGACCATCGACACCCAAAAAAAGGACACAGCGACGAAGACAGCGCGGACATCTCGGAATCTGCTGGCAGCGAACCTATGGGACGTAACTAAGGGCTGGAGGCCTCAATAGGGAAGAGGACACGAGAGGAGTCAACGAACGACGGCACGAAGACCGACGCTATGAACAGCGAGGAACCACCGCAAAAGGCGGCGGGAATGCGTCGGTTCTCAATACGGCCCTCGCCGAATATCCCGCCGGACAAGAGAACGGCGAAACGGCACCTAAGTAGACTGAGGAGACTTGTTCCTGCGAAAAGCATTCGGGCGCGCCCTCGAGTGCTAACCATTATCGAAGGAATGGCGTGGACAGCGGCTCCTCAAGAAAGGTACGCTGTGGACTGCATTTGTTTAGAAAACCAGCTGCTCTGGCCGTAATGAACACTTTTTGACATAACTATGAGTAGAGTTAACGGTGCTACGTGTGATTATGTACTGTTATGTGTTGTGTTTAATTCTTTCAAGTATTAACAATGAATTTGGAGAGGGGAATTAGAGTTGCTACTATTAATGTGCGCGGCCTCGCAGCAAGGCGGAGGCAGTACCAGCTGAGCCGTCTATGCGTTGAAAAGGACCTTGATATTATCGCCATACAAGAGACAAAGTTGAAAGTGAGGAGCAAACAAACAAATGGTAATGCCCTTTAAAACATATTACAAACGTATGCATCTGTCACGCTGTCGGCACGTCTGGTGGCTGCGCTGTCTTGGTTCGAAGAGGCATTGGTATAAGTGAAGAGGCCGTCACTGTGAACGAAAACGGAAGACTGATAGTCCTCGACTTTCATTTTAGCGGATCACAATGGAGGCTTATCTGTTTGTATGCGCCAAATGACATAAACGAAAGGGAAGTTTTCTTCACGGAGGTCGAACGGTACCTTCAATGCGACAGACAGATCAATTTTCTGGGTGATTTTAACTGTGTGTGTTATGCAGAAGATCGCGCTAAACGTACTACCGCTCGTGACAGGAGTGCAGTGTTCTTAAAACCTTTAATAAGCGATTACAACCTAGAAGATGTAGGTCGCCTTATGGCCAGTACATTGCAGCCGTCATTTACGCACTATCAGCGAGATAGCCAGGCAAGACTAGACAGACCCTATATCTCGTTAGATCTAGTGCCTTTTTGCGATAGCTATGTTGTACAGCCGGTGTCTTTTAGCGACCATAGCATAGTATGGTTTACACTGGGTACCAAGCCCAAAAAAACTGCGGTTTGATTGGGCGATGTGGAAGTTTAACGAAAAACACTTGGATGATGAGAAGTTTGTGAATGATGTTACCAGCCAGATTAGAAACTTGTTAAGAAATAAGTTTTTACATTACGCGTAAGCATGGGAAGACTTTAAGGTCCACGTGAAGATGGCTGCGATTGAGATAGGCACCACTAGACGCTATAATGAAAAAATGAGAGAAAACGAGCTCCAGAAGGAACTCAATTTCCTTATTTCAATGGATAGTGCGCAGCCGGAAAGTATCGCGAAGAAATTAGAAAAATAAAAAGCGAGATGGAAGCCATTGACAGAGGAAAATATAGAGCAGCAGTTATTAGGGCACGTGCGGAAAGACTATGGGCTGATGGAACGCCGAACAAACGCGCTCTTGCTGATGAAAAGCGGTATGCGAGAAAAAATGAGATAGGACAAATTACTTATCGTGATGGTGTTACTTCTGACAAGAATATGATAGAACAGGCCTTCATAGAACATTACCGCCAATTGTTCGGGGTCCCAATCCATGCGGGAGATGAATATGAAGCACGGTTTTTAAATTTCATGCCACGTGTCGATGACGAGGTCAAAGCTAGTCTGGAGGAAGAACGATAAGCGTGCGGGAAATAGAACGCGCAATCGAAGAACTTCCTGCAGGCAAGTCGCCAGGTCCCGATGGATTAGGAGCTGCTTTCTACAAGGCATTTGCACCTTTGGCTTGCTAAAGTATTGCAGCATGTATACGCGGAGGCATACGAAAAGCAACGGGTGCCACCGTCTTTCAGGAGTGCGCACATGGTTTTAATACCTAAAACAGATGACCACAAGACGCTCTTATCGGTGGGTGGTTACAGGCCAATCAGCCTTACAAATACCGATTACAAGATATTCATGAAGGTGTTGGCCAAAGAGACTTCAAGCAGTCGTAACTGAACTAGTCGGCCCGCACCAAACTTGCGGCATTAAAGGTCGCACGATTGCTACAAACACACACGTAGCACGAAGTGTTCTGGAGTGTTGCGATGCTTTCGCTGGACGCGTTGCTTTGTTGCAGCTTGACCTGGCGAAAGCCTTCGACCGCGTATCCCACGATGTTCTTTTCTTATTTTAGAGTACGTGAATGTTGGAAAAATAATTTTAGATGGCGTGAGAATGGCCTATGACCAATGTACTACACAGATTATAATTAACAAGTCTCTCAGCGCAAAGCTTTCAGTGATGTCTTCCCTCAGACAAGGGTTTCCTCTAAGCCCATTGCTTTTCGCGCTATATCTCGAGCCCTTTTGTTTAGCAGTGATGCGCAATGAAACATCCGAGGTTTCAAATTACAACGTGCTGAAGTTAAATACTGGCATACGCTGACGACATCGCGGTTTTCTGCGAGGATCGCGACAGCGTTCTTGAAGCTGTAAGCCTCGTAAAGACATACTGTGAGCAATCTGGAGCTCAGATAAATTGGGAGAAGAGCCTCGGGATTTGGCACGGTCACTGGGACAATACACCGGCTCATTTTGCAAACGTCCGGTGGTCAACAACGCTGGCTAAGTACTTGGGTGTGCCCCTCGAGCACTATAAGGACAGTAAGCAGTATTGGTGTGACGAGGCAGAGAGAATGAGGGAAAAAACAAAGGCTTGGCAGGGGCGCCATTTATCAATGTTTTGGACGCGCCACAGTGTGTAATATTTTCTTAATGGCGAAAGTGGGTACGTCTTGCAAATCCTATCTATGTGTCGTTCAAATGTGCAAAAAATGCACCGTGTTTTTGCCGTATTCATATGGGCTTCAAGTTGGGAGAGGGCAAGCAGAACCAATTTGTTTCGTTCCGTCCGCAGTGGTGGCTAGGTCTGTCACATTTCTTTATCAGACAAATTGTGTCTCGTTTTCTTTTTTTGCGTGAGCAGACAAACGATTTTCTGCGCACAGTGATTCAAGTTAGATTGGGGAAAGCACTGCCGCAATTTCTTGTAACTTCCGCAGATATGACGGGAGGAAGCGTCACTGGCTATTTGCGTGAAGTGGTTGATTCTTTCCGTTTTTTGTACACTCGCTTTTCAATGGAGTATTTGTGTTCTGTGACAAGAAAAACACTGTACAGAGATTTAGTTGATTCAATGTTGCCGATACCTTTGTACAGATCTGTAAACTGGGGAGGCCACGGAGACGATGTATTGAAACGGGGTTAAAAGATGCCAATAGACCTTCTCAAAAAACGTTTTTCTTCAAGCTACATACAAACACGCTACCCGTAAAAACATGGCTGGATGAAAAAGGCATAGATGTTCCATGGACTGTAAACTGCTTGCTTTGCAACAAACCAGAAACCATCGAACATGCTTTCATCGACTGCTGGGATGCAATCTTCCACTGGGACGTCTTACAGCGGACCCTTAAAAAAGAACTACCGATTACGCCTTTGGGAATTCGTTTTTTACCAACAGATAATGCGGGGGGAGTTCCGTACGATATGTTTATGCTCCTTGGCCTCCACAGTCTGTGGAAAACGAGAATGGCAGTTAGACATGTTGATGTGGATGCCCGTTCGACGAGAGTCAACTTCATCGAAAGTATTGCGTATATTCGGGAAATATATCGTGCGCAGAGTGAACCACCCGTGTGGGTGGAGATTCTTGATGATTTAGTGAAACTTAAGAGATTTTAATAATGTAATGTTAGCCAAAGTGTGGTTGACATGTTTTAGCATGTACATATGTATTCCTTTGTTATGCATGCAGGCAATAAAGAAAAAAAAAAAGCGTCGGTGGTTAGTGGTTCGCATAGCTGCTTCCAACAGTTGAGCGGGTTCGATTCCCGGGCCGACGCAATTTTTCTTTACTTTTATTGGCTTATTTTTCTTTAATCGCGAATGTGCATAATTTTAAATCGAGAAGCGAAAGCGGAGGTGCGTTCGCCGGCGCTTTATACGGGCGAATCCCTTCTGACGCGGACAAAACGCAATGAATACGGTCGGATGCAGGGGCGTCGGTGGTATAGTGGTTTGGGGGATTCCACTTCCGGCCGCCAGGGTGACGGCGTGTTTTCATGGGCTCGAAGAGCCAGTGCTTGCGGCACAGTTTAGCCGCGGAAACAGGGACGCTATGGCAGATAACCAGGATTATCAAGTACTGCTGCCACATCTGCCGAAAGGTCGTATTGTTTTGAACACAGTATTTTTCACGGTGACCTACAAGCGAGACCGTACCGAGTCGAGGACTACAGGGATGCCTTGCTCAATTGGAATTGCTACCTGAGGTGGAAGCCTTAGGTGCATTTCAAATGAATCATGTGTGGGCCGTGACGTTCAAAAGTCGTGAAGGTATGCAAAAGTTGTTAGCTGCCGGACATATTAATGTGAAAACAGAAAGTGCCTGGTGTAGACCCAAAACCAGGAGGTTCGAGTGAAGATACACGGGTGCTCCACAATGTAACAAATGAGGACATTCGTGTGGCTTCGAGCCGTATGGCGAAGTCACAGAAGTGAATAGGGAACGCTGGCGCGTGTCGGGTGTGTCAGAGAAAGGTTCGACAACGCGTGTGCTAAGCCTGAAGCTAAAGACAGGGTCACAATTGAAGACGTTCCCCACCAAGTACGTGTCGCCGGAGAACTTGCTCTCGTCGTAATTCCTGGAAAGGCCCCCCTTTGTTTGCGCTGCCAAGGAAAAGGTCACATCCGCCGTGACTGCCGAATCCCTCGATGCCAGCGGTGCCGACGGTTTGGCCACGACGAAGCCCAGTGTGTGCCTACGTATGCGAACATAACGGGACCCGCGAAAAGCAAGAAGATGCTTCTGAAAATTTCGTGGACGAAGCTGAAGGCCGAAGAAGCAGCAGCGATGGCCGCCGGAGAAACCCAAAAAGCCGGAAACGCCCCCCAGTACGACGGTGAAACAGGTGTTGATAGCGAGCGACCAAAGGAAGTCGAAAGAAAACGTCAGCAGAACCAAAAAGTGAGGCACCCCAATATAACACGACCGAAAATCGTGTGGTAGAAGCGGCTGCGCCGTGCGACCCTTCGAAAGATGAGAGTGTAGCCATGGAAGGCATCGCATCGATGTCCGCCAAACGAGGGCATAACGAAACCTTCGAAGACTCGGTACCTTCCTAAGGATGCAAGCGGCGGCCTCCGCCACCTAAATCGGCTCTGATGCGACGAAGTGTCGTTCAAGCCGAAACCGAACATTCCTCCTGACGGACGACCAGAGGCGAAACTCGCCGAGCTAAGGCGGGGGCCTCGCTTCCCTTGTGCAAGCCAGCGACATGCCTCCTCTAAAACAAAGACGTTTAGACCCTTGCTGCGGAGGTCCAGCCACCGGACATCTGTTGAGAGGAAGACACGGGGACAGCTGGATGATGCCGACTGTGGAATTGCCTCAGCACGGTGAACCCTCTTATACATCTCGCGCTCCGAGGTAAACGCTGTGTCGATTAAGTGCTCCTCACAAATTAAGAACGGAAAGCTTGCCGTGTCCTTACGAATCGCCACTTTGAATGTACGCGGACTAGCAAGCCAAGAAGCGTCAAAGTCAAATTAATCGTCTCTTTCTCGAAATAACTTAGATCTGGCAGCTGTGCAAGAAACCAAGATTGAAAGTGAGGAGCACACGGATCGTGTATGGTGGAAACTTTTCGAAGACACTATAATGTTTGTGTGAGCCACTCAAAAAGGTACATCCGGGGGCTGCGCAATTATATTAAAACAACGTAGGCATTGAAAGTGAAAAAGTTGTAGCGTCAGAGGAGGGGCGCTTGATTGTGCTTGACTTTTTGTATTCTGGAAGGAATGGCGTGTTATTTGTATTTTATGCACCAACACTGATAATGAACCGTGTTGTATTGTTTGAAAGAGTAGAACAGTTTTCTGAAATGTGAAAATGCCTTATCATGCTAGGGTGATTTTAACTGTGTTGCATGGCTGAGATAGAACTAGAAGTGTGCCTGCACGAGATAAAAGTGAGCGACTACTCATTTCGCTGCGGGAAGAAGATTACATGGAAGATTTAGGATACCTACTTTCAAAAGTAGTCCGTCCTACTTTCAACGCATTACCAACGCGGAAGCTTGCTAGGCTGGATAGGATTATACCTACGGGTCTCTCTTGCCAAAGAGTGTGTTTAACCCGAAGTTAAAAACGTATCTTTTAGCGACCATAGCCTTGTAACAGCCACACTTGGAACCAATTTAAAAAAGAGCCGGTTCAACTGGGAACTATGGAAGTTCAACGTGAAACTCTTAGAAGACGAAACATTTACACAAAGTGTAAAACAAAGAATCGAAGACATGGTATCGACAAAAACACACGGATGGATAGCGGAGTGGGAAAACTTTAAAAACGCGGTCAAAATGACTGCGATTGAAAGGGGAAGCATACTTTATCAGAAAGAAAAGACTAAAGAGAAAGAACTTCAATGTCAGCTCAATTATCTTATGTGCATGGAAAGTGCAAATCCCGGCTTATATACAAAAGAAATACGCGAGGTAAAAAACAAGCTTGAACTTATCGCAACAGAGAAGTACAAAGCAGCAGTGATAAGAGCACGAGCT
Source organism: Rhipicephalus sanguineus (assembly GCF_013339695.2). Lineage (NCBI taxonomy): Eukaryota > Metazoa > Arthropoda > Arachnida > Ixodida > Ixodidae > Rhipicephalus > Rhipicephalus sanguineus. The sequence goes on from NW_023615331.1 coordinate 37,510, forward strand.
GAAAAGATATGGATGGGTGAAACGCCCAACAAGCGTGCGCTGTGCGACGAAATAAGATATTCAGTCAAAAATGAAATACGCCAGATTCATTATCACAATGAAGTGACGTTGTGAAAAGAGTAAATTCGAAGATGCATTGGTAGAATACTACAGTGAGTTATTCATGAATAAAACGAACCATGCAGCTGGTTCTAAAGCTGCGATCATTAATTTAATGCCAAAGCTTGAAAATGACATCAAAACGCGAATGGAGCTGCCCATATGGTAGTGTGAACGAAGTGAGAAACGCTATTAAGGAACTGGCCGTAGGGAAAACTCCTGACCCGATGGATTAGGGGCCGCCTTTTACAAAACGTTGATTGAAGAGATTAGTCCAATTTTGCACGATGGTGATCAGTGAGGCGTACGAAAACAAAGCGTTGCCTGCCCTCCTTTCTATCTGCTCATATGGTCCTATAACAAAGACAGATAATCCAGACAAACTAATGTCAGTAGGAGCTTACCGCCCAATAACTCTTACAAAACGTAGACTATAAAAATATATACAAAAGTTCTAGCCAAACGATTACAAAGCGTTGTCAAGCGGCTCGTAGGACCGCATCAGACGTTGCGGCATAAGGTCGTTCGATTTGTAACCAATGTGCATGTTAGCCCGCAGCGGTTTTAGAGTGTTGTGACGCCGTGGCGGGCGGGTTGCTATGCTCCAACTTGATCTTGCTAATGGCGTTTGACCGTTCGCACACGAAGTTTCTTTGTTTCGTTGTCTTGAACACGTCAACCTCGGGAAAAGTAATGCTGGAAGGTTTAAAAAATGGCTTACAGTAATTGTACAGTGCGAATAATGTAAATAAGAACCTTACAAGAAGCATTGACGTCAGGTCATCCATAAAACAAGGCTGTGCGCTGTCTTCTCTGCTTTTTGCGCTATACCTTGAACCTTTCTGTCTCAGCTTAATTAACAACAGCAAAATTAATGGCTTCGTGCTTCAAACGCAACACGTCAAAGTTCTCGCATATGCTGATGACGTTGGTGTTTTCTGCCACTGATCGCAAAAGCATAGAGAGACTATAAGCGTCCACCAAAGCATTCTGCGAACAGACAGGATGTGCGATAAACTGGGAGAAGAGCGTCGGTTTCTGGCACCGGCACGTGGGACGTTAAGCCGCAATCATTCGCGAGCATCAAATGGTCCAACACACCCTCTGCGTATTTAGGTGTACCCTTGGAACATTACAACAGACAGGAGATTACTGGGATGACCTGACGTCAAAGGTGAAGGAAAAAGTTGGTGGATGGCAAGGCCGTGAATTGTCAATGTTCGCGCGTGCGAGTGCTTGCAATGTTTTCCTGATTGCAAAAGTGTGGTATGTGCTACAGTTTCTGTCAATGTCTCGCGTAAATGTGCAAAAATTGCACCGTATTTTTGCAGGTCTTCATTTGGGGCTCAAACTGGGAAAGAGTCAGCAGAACAAATCTTTTCGTTCACTGAAAGACGGGGGCCTTGGTCTTTCACATCTGTTCATCAGACAAATTGTGTCGCGGTTTGTGTTTTTACGGGACCAGAAAGACCCGTTTTTGAGAACCGTTTATGCATGTGAGGTTAAAAATGCCATTCCTGATTTTGTTGTGTCTAGTGCAGCTGCAATGACGGCGGTATAAAAGGCTACCTCAAAGAAGTGGTGATGGCAATTCAGGATACTTCAAACACGATTTTCACTCGAGTATTTGAGTCTTGTATCAAGAAAAAAGCTGTACAAAGACCTGATCACTGTAATGATGCCCACACCATTATATAGATCACTAAATCATAAAGGCCCCGGGCAAGACGTGCTAAAAAGAGTTAAAAAAAATGACCGTTAAAGGATCTATAAAATCGTTTTTCTTTAAAGTACACACGAACACATTGCCTGTGAAAACATGGCTTAAAGACAAAGGCATATTTATACCGTGGACGACAAACTGCACCCTGTGTAACAACCGGAGACGATCGAACACACATTCATTGACTGCTGGGATCCAATATTTTTTTGGGATGTGTTACAAAGAACCCTGAAGAAAGAGCTACCGATAACACCACATGGAATACGTTATCTTTCAGTGCAGAATGAGTGTGGTGTTCCATACGACATGATAATGTTATTGGGGCTTTACAGCCTCTGGATCACACGCATGGCCGTGAGGCATATGGATTCTAAAGCCAATCGACACGGGAAAACTTTATTGAATGTGCAATGTATGTGCGCGACACATTTCGAACATTGGATGAACCTCCAGATTGTATGGAGGTATTTGATGAATTGGTGGAAATGAAATGTTTTTAATCCATCACAATGGTCGAGTAGACCAATGTGGTTTTTATACCAATGTATTGCTTTATTTCTGAATAAAAAGGTTATTAAAAAAAAAAAGCGGGGGTGTAGCTCAGTGGTAGAGCGCTCGCTTCGCATGTGAGAAGTCCTGGGTTCAAACCCCGGCACCTCCAGACGATCGTCCCTTTTTTCGCTTATTTTGTGCTAGTGTTCTCTCGATATAATGGTACGATGACTCGGCAGTGCGCGTGCAAGATCGCAGTTCCGTTCAGAAAACGTCGCAATTTTGTTATGGAATAAATTGGCGCATTTCCGTGATAAGTCAAAGAGCATAAATCCGCGATGCCCAAATAATTGGATTCAATGAGAAGCAATTAGATATTTTATTATTATTAATAAATCCGAATGAGCAGGAAAGAACGCGGCATTAAACATACCTGTCGTGGCGGGGGTGTAGCTCAGTGGTAGAGCGCTCGCTTTGCATGTGAGAAGTCCCGGGTTCAAATCCCCGGCACCTCCAGGATGATCGTCCTTTTCTTGCTTTATTTTGTGCTAGTGTTCTGTCGGTATAATGGTGCGATGACTCGGCACTGCGCGTGTAAGATCGCAGTTCCGTTCAGACATCGTCGCAATTTTGTTAATGGAATAAATTGGCGCATTTCCGTTATAAGTCAAAGAGCATAAAGCCGCGATGCCCAAATAATTGGATTGAATGAGAAGCAATTAGATATTTTATTATTATTAATAAATCCAAATGAGCAGGAAAGAACGCGGTATTAAACTTACCTGTCGTGGCGGGGGTGTAGCTCAGTGGTAGAGCGCTCGCTTTGCATGTGAGAAGTCCCGGGTTCAAACCCCGGCATCTCCAGGACGATCGTCCTTTTCTTGCTTTATTTTGTGCTAGTGTTCTGTCGATATAACGGTACGATGACTCGGCACTGCGCGTGTAAGATCGCAGTTCCGTTCAGACATCGTCGCAATTTTGTTAATGGAATAAATTGGCGCATTTCCGTGATAAGGCAAAGAGCATGAAGCCGCGATGCCCAAATAATTGGATTGAATGAGAAGCAATTAGATATTTTATTATTATTAATAAATCCGAATGAGCAGGAAAGAACGCGGCATTAAACATACCTGTCGTGGCGGGGGTGTAGCTCAGTGGTAGAGCGCTCGCTTTGCATGTGAGAAGTCCCGGGTTCAAACCCCGGCACCTCCAGGACGATCGTCCTTTTCTTGCTTTATTTTGTGCTAGTGTTCTGTCGATATAATGGTACGATGACTCGGCACTGCGCGTGTAAGATCGCAGTTCCGTACAGACATCGTCGCAATTTTGTTAATGGAAATAATTGGCGCATTTCCGTGATAAGTCAAAGAGCATAAAGCCGCGATGCCCAAATAATTGGATTCAATGAGAAGCAATTAGATATTTTATTATTATTAATAAATCCAAATGAGCAGGAAAGAACGCGGTATTAAACTTACCTGTCGTGGCGGGGGTGTAGCTCAGTGGTACAGCGCTCGCTTTGCATGTGAGAAGTCCCGGGTTCAAACGCCGGCACCTCCATGATGATCGTCCTTTTTTCGCTTTATTTTGTGCTAGTGTTCTCTCGATATAATGGTACGATGACTCGGCAGTGCGCGTGCAAGATCGCAGTTCCGTTCAGAAAACGTCGCAATTTTGTTAATGGAATAAATTGGCGCATTTCCGTGATAAGTCAAAAAGCATAAATCCGCGATGCCCAAATAATTGGATTCAATGAGAAGCAATTAGATATTTTATTATTATTAATAAATCCAAATGAGCAGGAAAGAACGCGGTATTAAACATACCTGTCGTGGCGGGGGTGTAGCTGGATTCCACTTCCGGCCGCCACGGGTGACGGACGTGTTTTCATGGGCTCGAACGAGCCAGTGCTTGCGGCACAGTTTAGCCGCGGAAACAGGGACGCTATGGAAGATAACCAGGATTATCAAGTACTGCTGCCACATCTGCCGAAAGGTCGTATTGTTTTGAACACAGTATTTTTGCACGGTGACCTACAAGCGAGACCGTACCGAGTCGAGGACTACAGGGATGCCCTTGCTCAATTGGAATTGCTACCTGAGGTGGAAGCCTTAGGTGCATTTCAAATGAATCATGTGTGGGCCGTGACGTTCAAAAGTCGTGAAGGTATGCAAAAGTTGTTAGCTGCCGGACATATTAATGTGAAAAACAGAAAGTGCCTGGTGGTAGACCCAAACAACCAGGAGGTTCGAGTGAAGATACACTGGGTGCTCCACAATGTAACAAATGAGGACATTCATGTGGCCTTCGAGCCGTATGGCGAAGTCACAGAAGTGAATAGGGAACGCTGGCGCGTGTCGGGTGTGTCAGAGAAAGGTTCGACAACGCGTGTGCTAAGCCTGAAGCTAAAGACAGGGGTCACAATTGAAGACGTTCCCCACCAAGTACGTGTCGCCGGAGAACTTGCTCTCGTCGTAATTCCTGGAAAGGCCCCCCTTTGTTTGCGCTGCCAAGGAAAAGGTCACATCCGCCGTGACTGCCGAATCCCTCGATGCCAGCGGTGCCGACGGTTTGGCCACGACGAAGCCCAGTGTGTGCCTACGTATGCGAACATAACGGGACCCGCGAAAAGCAAAGATGCTTCTGAAAATTTCGTGGACGAAGCTGAAGCCGAAGAAGCAGCAGCGATGGCGCCGGAGAAACCCAAAAAGCCGGAAACGCCCCCCAGTACGACGGTGAAACAGGTGTTGATAGCGAGCGACCAAAGGAAGTCGAAAGAAACGTCAGCAGAACCAAAAAGTGAGGCACCCCAATATAACACGACCGAAAATCGTGTGGTAGAAGCGGCTGCGCCGTGCGACCCTTCGAAAGATGAGAGTGTAGCCATGGAAGGCATCGCATCGATGTCCGCCAAACGAGGGCATAACGAAACCTTCGAAGACTCGGACCTTCCTAAGGAATGCAAGCGGCGGCCCTCCGCCACCTAAGTCGGCTCTGATGCGACGAATGTCGTTCAAGCCGAAACCGAACATTCCTCCTGACGGACGACCAGAGGCGAAACCGCCGAGCTAAAGGCGGGGCCTCGCTTCCCTTGTGCAAGCCAGCGACATGCCTCCTCTAAAACAAAGACGCTTAGACCCTGCTGCGGAGTCCAGCCACCGGACATCTGTTGAGAGGGAAGACACGGGGCAGCTGGATGATGCCGACTGTGAATTGCCTCAGCACGGTGAACCCTCTTATACATCTCTGCGCTCCGAGGTAAACGCTGTGCGATCTAAGTGCTCCTCACAAATTAAGAACGGAAAGCTTGCCGTGTCCTTACGAATCGCCACTTTGAATGTACGCGGACTAGCAGCCAAGAAGCGTCAAAGTCAAATTAATCGTCTCTTTCTCGAAAATAACTTAGATCTGGCAGCTGTGCAAGAAACCAAGATTGAAAGTGAGGAGCACACGGATCGTATGGTGGAAACTTTTCGAAGACACTATAATGTTTGTGTGAGCCACTCAAAAGGTACATCCGGGGGCTGCGCAATTTATATAAGAAACAACGTAGGCATTGAAAGTGAAAAAGTTGTAGCGTCAGAGGAGGGGCGCTTGATTGTGCTTGACTTTTTGTATTCTGGAAAGGAATGGCGTGTTATTTGTATTTATGCACCAAACACTGATAATGAACGTGTTGTATTGTTTGAAAGAGTAGAACAGTTTCTGAAATGTGAAAAATGCCTTATCATGCTAGGTGATTTTAACTGTGTTTGCATGGCTGAAGATAGAACTAGAAGTGTGCCTGCACGAGATAAAAGTGAGCGACTACTCATTTCGCTGCTGGAAGAATATTACATGGAAGATTTAGGATACCTACTTTCAAAAGTAGGCCGTCCTACTTTCACGCATTACCAACGCGGAAGCTGTGCTAGGCTGGATAGGATATACGCTACGGTCTCTCTTGCCAAAGAGTGTGTTAACCTCGAAGTTAAACACGTATCTTTTAGCGACCATAGCCTTGTAACAGCCACACTTGGAACCAATTTAAAAAAGAGCCGGTTCAACTGGGAACTATGGAAGTTCAACGTGAAACTCTTAGAAGACGAAACATTTACACAAAGTGTAAAACAAAGAATCGAAGACATGGTATCGACAAAAACACACGGATGGATAGCGGAGTGGGAAAACTTTAAAAACGCGGTCAAAATGACTGCGATTGAAAGGGGAAGCATACTTTATCAGAAAGAAAAGACTAAAGAGAAAGAACTTCAATGTCAGCTCAATTATCTTATGTGCATGGAAAGTGCAAATCCCGGCTTATATACAAAAGAAATACGCGAGGTAAAAAACAAGCTTGAACTTATCGCAACAGAGAAGTACAAAGCAGCAGTGATAAGAGCACGAGCTGAAAAGATATGGATGGGTGAAACGCCCAACAAGCGTGCGCTGTGCGACGAAATAAGATATTCAGTCAAAAATGAAATACGCCAGATTCATTATCACAATGAAGTGACGTGTGAAAAGAGTAAAATTGAAGATGCATTTGTAGAATACTACAGTGAGTTATTCATGAATAAAACGAACCATGCAGCTGGTTCTAAAGCTGCGATCATTAATTTAATGCCAAAGCTTGAAAATGACATCAAAACGCGAATGGAGCTGCCAATAAGTGTGAACGAAGTGAGAAAACGCTATTAAGGAACTGGCCGTAGGGAAAACTCCTGGACCCGATGGATTAGGGGCCGCCTTTTACAAAACGTTTATTGAAGAGATTAGTCCAATTTTGCACGAGGTGATCAGTGAGGCGTACGAAAACAAAGCGTTGCCTCCCTCCTTTCTATCTGCTCATATGGTCCTAATACCAAAGACAGATAATCCAGACAAACTAATGTCAGTAGGAGCTTACCGCCAAATAACTCTTACAAACGTAGACTATAAAATATATACAAAAGTTCTAGCCAAACGATTACAAAGCGTTGTCAAGCTGCTCGTAGGACCGCATCAGACGTGCGGCATAAAGGGTCGTTCGATTTGTACCAATGTGCATGTAGCCCGCAGCGTTTTAGAGTGTTGTGACGCCGTGGCGGGGCGGGTTGCTATGCTCCAACTTGATCTTGCTAAGGCGTTTGACCGTGTCGCACACGAATTTCTTTTTTCGTTGCTTGAACACGTCAACCTCGGAAAAGTAATGCTGGAAGGTTTAAAAATGGCTTACAGTAATTGTACAGTGCGAATAATTGTAAATAAGAACCTTACAAGAAGCATTGACGTCAGGTCATCCATAAAACAAGGCTGTGCGCTGTCTTCTCTGCTTTTTGCGCTATACCTTGAACCTTTCTGTCTCAGCTTAATTAACAACAGCAAAATTAATGGCTTCGTGCTTCAAACGCAACACGTCAAAGTTCTCGCATATGCTGATGACGTTGGTGTTTTCTGCACTGATCGCAAAAGCATAGAAGAGACTATAAGCGTCACCAAAGCATTCTGCGAACAGACAGGATGTGCGATAAACTGGGAGAAGAGCGTCGGTTTCTGGCACGGCACGTGGGACGTTAAGCCGCAATCATTCGCGAGCATCAAATGGTCCAACACACCCTCTGCGTATTTAGGTGTACCCTTGGAACATTACAACCAGACAGGAGATTACTGGGATGACCTGACGTCAAAGGTGAAGGAAAAAGTTGGTGGATGGCAAGGCCGTGAATTGTCAATGTTCGCGCGTGCGAGTGCTTGCAATGTTTTCCTGATTGCAAAAGTGTGGTATGTGCTACAGTTTCTGTCAATGTCTCGCGTAAATGTGCAAAAATTGCACCGTATTTTTGCGGTCTTCATTTGGGGCTCAAACTGGGAAAGAGTCAGCAGAACAAATCTTTTTCGTTCACTGAAAGACGGGGGCCTTGGTCTTTCACATCTGTTCATCAGACAAATTGTGTCGCGGTTTGTGTTTTTACGGGACCAGAAAGACCCGTTTTTGAGAACCGTTATGCATGTGAGGTTAAAAAATGCCATTCCTGATTTTGTTGTGTCTAGTGCAGCTGCAATTGACGGCGGTATAAAAGGCTACCTCAAAGAAGTGGTGATGGCATTCAGGATACTTCAAACACGATTTTCACTCGAGTATTTGAGTCTTGTATCAAGAAAAAAGCTGTACAAAGACCTGATCACTGTAATGATGCCCACACCATTATATAGATCACTAAATCATAAAGGCCCCGGGCAAGACGTGCTAAAAAGAGTTAAAAAAAATGACCGTTAAGGATCTATAAAATCGTTTTTCTTTAAAGTACACACGAACACATTGCCTGTGAAAACATGGCTTAAAGACAAAGGCATATTTATACCGTGGACGACAAACTGCACCCTGTGTAACAAACCGGAGACGATCGAACACACATTCATTGACTGCTGGGATCCAATATTTTTTTGGGATGTGTTACAAAGAACCCTGAAGAAAGAGCTACCGATAACACCACATGGAATACGTTATCTTTCAGTGCAGAATGAGTGTGGTGTTCCATACGACATGATAATGTTATTGGGGCTTTACAGCCTCTGGATCACACGCATGGCCGTGAGGCATATGGATTCTAAAGCCAAATCGACACGGGAAAACTTTATTGAATGTGCAATGTATGTGCGCGACACATTTCGAACATTGGATGAACCTCCAGATTGTATGGAGGTATTTGATGAATTGGTGGAAATGAATGTTTTTAATCCATCACAATGGTCGAGTAGACCAATGTGGTTTTTATACCAATGTATTGCTTTATTTCTGAATAAAAAGGTTAAAAAAAAAAAAAGCTCGGTGTAGCTCAGTAGGCAGCGCGTCAGCCTCATGTGAGAAGGTCCCTGGTTCGATCCCGCGGCAAAGGCGAGCCTTTTCTTGCTTTTTTTTGTATGAAGAAAAGCCCTTTCTCGAGAATGGCCGGTGACTCGGCAGTCGCGTGCAAGATGTTCCCGCGTCGCAATCTTAAGGAATGGTCTTCACGTGAAAGCCTCGGTTAATGAGCATAAATCCGTGCCCTATTATTTAGAAGCAATTAGATATTTTATTATTTTAACCACCGTGAATCGAGACGGTATGCGCCCACGGGCCAGAAAAGCAGTAGGCAGCGCGTCAGTCTCATAATCTGTCGTGAGTGTGGGGATTGAGGCTTGCCGTCGCCATTGCGCTGGTTTTCGCCTATTTCTGCTATCCCCACGTCCGATCATATGACAGCGGCCCTTCCTCCGCGGAAACTCTTATGATGATAAGGACGAGCGGGGGAGTGACGTTGCCAAACCTCCCCCTCCCGGCGTCGGACCTCGACGGGGCATGCTGATCGTACGAGCCCGGCCGTCGAGTTTCGCGTCTCGCGCCTGCGAGGACGTTGCTCGAGCAGGGGGGGTATAGGAGAGACTCTCTCTGGACCTCGTAGTAAGACGTATTTCCTCCCGTCAGACGTCGGTTAAAAACTCCTCTTTTGTTAATGGAATAAATTGGCTCGCTCGGACGGAACTCAAAGATGTGCTAAAGCGGTGCCTTGCGCCAGCGGCGAGCGCTTAGCTTACGTTGTCCTTTTCCGAACGCTAGGAAGAGCGGTGCGATGCATTCACGCGTGGTCAAGTGGTACTACGCAGGGAGCGGGGCGTGTAAACCGGGTACTATCGAAACCCCGGCATCTCCACGCGTCCTTTTCTGCTTTATTTTGGAGTTTGACTGACACTCGATATAACGCGATCGGGCACTGTGGTCGCGGATCGTAAGATACGCAGCATAGTCGCGAATTTTCTCACAGCGGCGTTCGCCGTGAGCCCTTTTGGCGGAGACGTGCTAGCGGCAGAGCCCAAATTTGTGTTGTACTTTCGCCCGAGGCACATGGCGTGGGGAAGCCTGTACCACGATTTGCTTCTCCCGCCGCCTTTGGGAGCGGGTGTTGTACTGCGTTTTGTGGTGTTGCTGCAGGCAACGACCAAAGTGAGCTGTTGCGGATGAGCTCGAGAGCAGTACTGTGTACTTGCCGCGAACAGGTTGCGCTCCCAACTGGCGAAATCAAGTAAGCCCTTTGCGCTCGAACGCACCAGAGCCACTTACGAAGCATGTGCAGCGGCGCGCTAGTTCACGCGAGGAAAGACGACATGGCAAACGCGGCACTGTGGCTCGCTGGAAGTCCGAACCCACGCTAGTGGCCGTACTCCGGGGATGTGAGGTACGTGTACAATACAAGTTCGATCCCTTTGAGGCACCCGGGCCAAATAATTGGCGGCACTTCCCTACGCCACCTGGGACTTGAGACTCTTGTGATAAGCAAAGAGCATAAAGCTTTTTCCGGACAGCGATGTAACCCAGTGAGCATTGTTTGCTCAGCAACATGCCTGTAATGTTATGGGCGTGGTGTAAAAAAAATGTTGCAACCGCTTTTTTTTTTACAAGCGTTCATTCAATGAGAAGCACTCTGTTTTTCGCACGCTCAGCAATTAAAAGCATGGCTTACAAAATAGAAGCAGCCTTACGTGTCGCTACTTTTAATATCGTTAGAGGCACGTGATCTAGGAGAACGGCAGTATCAGTTACGTCGTCTGTTACTTGAAAATGACTTACCTGTTGATATTGCCGCCGTGGCGGAAACAAAATTGAATCTGAAGAGCAGTGGATACTATATTTTCGACTTTCCGCTCTAGCTACAATATGCGTCGTCTTTGCTTTATACATCAGGTGGATGTCTTCTTTTATGAAGAAACACAATTGGTCGTGTTGAAGAAAGCGAAGTACAAACCGGTAATGTTCAAACGCCGGCACCTCCATGATGATCGTCCTTTGTTTCGGGGGGGGGGGGGGGGCTTTATTGTGTGCTAGTGGTTCTCTCGATATAATGGTACGATAGGACTCGGCAGTGCGCGTGCAAGATCGCAGAGTCCGTTCAGAAACGTCCGCAATTTTGTTAATGGATAAATTGGGCGCATTTCCGTGATAAGTCAAAGGAGCGTAAATCCGCGATGCCCAAATAATTGGATTCAATGAGAAGCATTGGATAGTTTATTATTATAAATAAATCCACCATGAGGCAGGAAAGAACGCGGTATTAAACATACCTGTCGTGGCCGGGGGGTTAGCTGGATTCCACTTCCGGCCGCCACGGGTGACGGACGTGTTTTCATGGGCTCGAACGAGCCAGTGCTTGCGGCACAGTTTAGCCGCGGAAACCAGGGACGCTATGGAAGATAACCAGGATTATCAAGTACTGCTGCCACATCTGCCGAAAGGTCGTATTGTTTTGAACACAGTATTTTTGCACGGTGACCTACAAGCGAGACCGTACCGAGTCGAGGACTACAGGGATGCCCTTGCTCAATTGGAATTGCTACCTGAGGTGGAAGCCTTAGGTGCATTTCAAATGAATCATGTGTGGGCCGTGACGTTTCAAAAGTCGTGAAGGTATGCAAAAGTTGTTAGCTGCCGGACATATTAATGTGAAAAACAGAAAGTGCCTGGTGGTAGACCCAAACAACCAGGAGGTTCGAGTGAAGATACACTGGGTGCTCCACAATGTAACAAATGAGGACATTCATGTGGCCTTCGAGCCGTATGGCGAAGTCACAGAAGTGAATAGGGAACGCTGGCGCGTGTCGGGTGTGTCAGAGAAAGGTTCGACAACGCGTGTGCTAAGCCTGAAGCTAAAGACAGGGGTCACAATTGAAGACGTTCCCCACCAAGTACGTGTCGCCGGAGAACTTGCTCTCGTCGTAATTCCTGGAAAGGCCCCCCTTTGTTTGCGCTGCCAAGGAAAAGGTCACATCCGCCGTGACTGCCGAATCCCTCGATGCCAGCGGTGCCGACGGTTTGGCCACGACGAAGCCCAGTGTGTGCCTACGTATGCGAACATAACGGGACCCGCGAAAAGCAAAGATGCTTCTGAAATTTCGTGGACGAAGCTGAAGCCGAAGAAGCAGCAGCGATGGCGCCGGAGAAACCCAAAAAGCCGGAAACGCCCCCCAGTACGACGGTGAAACAGGTGTTGATAGCGAGCGACCAAAGGAAGTCGAAAGAAACGTCAGCAGAACCAAAAAGTGAGGCACCCCAATATAACACGACCGAAAATCGTGTGGTAGAAGCGGCTGCGCCGTGCGACCCTTCGAAAGATGAGAGTGTAGCCATGGAAGGCATCGCATCGATGTCCGCCAAACGAGGGCATAACGAAACCTTCGAAGACTCGGACCTTCCTAAGAATGCAAGCGGCGGCCCTCCGCCACCTAAATCGGCTCTGATGCGACGAATGTCGTTCAAGCCGAAACCGAACATTCCTCCTGACGGACGACCAGAGGCGAAACCGCCGAGCTAAAGGCGGGGCCTCGCTTCCCTTGTGCAAGCCAGCGACATGCCTCCTCTAAAACAAAGACGCTTAGACCCTGCTGCGGAGTCCAGCCACCGGACATCTATTGAGAGGGAAGACACGGGGCAGCTGGATGATGCCGACTGTGAATTGCCTCAGCACGGTGAACCCTCTTATACATCTCTGCGCTCCGAGGTAAACGCTGTGCGATCTAAGTGCTCCTCACAAATTAAGAACGGAAAGCTTGCCCTGTCCTTACGAATCGCCACTTTGAATGTACGCGGACTAGCAGCCAAGAAGCGTCAAAGTCAAATTAATCGTCTCTTTCTCGAAAATAACTTAGATCTGGCAGCTGTGCAAGAAACCAAGATTGAAAGTGAGGAGCACACGGATCGTATGGTGGAAACTTTTCGAAGACACTATAATGTTTGTGTGAGCCACTCAAAAGGTACATCCGGGGCTGCGCAATTTATATAAGAAACAACGTAGGCATTGAAAGTGAAAAAGTTGTAGCGTCAGAGGAGGGGCGCTTGATTGTGCTTGACTTTTTGTATTCTGGAAAGGAATGGCGTGTTATTTGTATTTATGCACCAAACACTGATAATGAACGTGTTGTATTGTTTGAAAGAGTAGAACAGTTTCTGAAATGTGAAAAATGCCTTATCATGCTAGGTGATTTTAACTGTGTTTGCATGGCTGAAGATAGAACTAGAAGTGTGCCTGCACGAGATAAAAGTGAGCGACTACTCATTTCGCTGCTGGAAGAATATTACATGGAAGATTTAGGATACCTACTTTCAAAAGTAGGCCGTCCTACTTTCACGCATTACCAACGCGGAAGCTGTGCTAGGCTGGATAGGATATACGCTACGGTCTCTCTTGCCAAAGAGTGTGTTAACCTCGAAGTTAAACACGTATCTTTTAGCGACCATAGCCTTGTAACAGCACACTTGGAACCAATTTAAAAAGAGCCGGTTCAACTGGGAACTATGGAAGTTCAACGTGAAACTCTTAGAAGACGAAACATTTACACAAAGTGTAAAACAAAGAATCGAAGACATGGTATCGACAAAAACACACGGATGGATAGCGGAGTGGGAAAACTTTAAAAACGCGGTCAAAATGACTGCGATTGAAAGGGGAAGCATACTTTATCAGAAAGAAAAGACTAAAGAGAAAGAACTCAATGTCAGCTCAATTATCTTATGTGCATGGAAAGTGCAAATCCCGGCTTATATACAAAAGAAATACGCGAGGTAAAAAACAAGCTTGAACTTATCGCAACAGAGAAGTACAAAGCAGCAGTGATAAGAGCACGAGCTGAAAAGATATGGATGGGTGAAACGCCCAACAAGCGTGCGCTGTGCGACGAAATAAGATATTCAGTCAAAAATGAAATACGCCAGATTCATTATCACAATGAAGTGACGTGTGAAAAGAGTAAAATCTGAAGATGCATTTGTAGAATACTACAGTGAGTTATTCATGAATAAAACGAACCATGCAGCTGGTTCTAAAGCTGCGATCATTAATTTAATGCCAAAGCTTGAAAATGACATCAAAACGCGAATGGAGCTGCCAATAAGTGTGAACGAAGTGAGAAACGCTATTAAGGAACTGGCCGTAGGGAAAACTCCTGGACCCGATGGATTAGGGGCCGCCTTTTACAAAACGTTTATTGAAGAGATTAGTCCAATTTTGCACGAGGTGATCAGTGAGGCGTACGAAAACAAAGCGTTGCCTCCCTCCTTTCTATCTGCTCATATGGTCCTAATACCAAAGACAGATAATCCAGACAAACTAATGTCAGTAGGAGCTTACCGCCAATAACTCTTACAAACGTAGACTATAAAATATATACAAAAGTTCTAGCCAAACGATTACAAAGCGTTGTCAAGCTGCTCGTAGGACCGCATCAGACGTGCGGCATAAAGGGTCGTTCGATTTGTACCAATGTGCATGTAGCCCGCAGCGTTTTAGAGTGTTGTGACGCCGTGGCGGGGCGGGTTGCTATGCTCCAACTTGATCTTGCTAAGGCGTTTGACCGTGTCGCACACGAATTTCTTTTTTCGTTGCTTGAACACGTCAACCTCGGAAAAGTAATGCTGGAAGGTTTAAAAATGGCTTACAGTAATTGTACAGTGCGAATAATTGTAAATAAGAACCTTACAAGAAGCATTGACGTCAGGTCATCCATAAAACAAGGCTGTGCGCTGTCTTCTCTGCTTTTTGCGCTATACCTTGAACCTTTCTGTCTCAGCTTAATTAACAACAGCAAAATTAATGGCTTCGTGCTTCAAACGCAACACGTCAAAGTTCTCGCATATGCTGATGACGTTGGTGTTTTCTGCACTGATCGCAAAAGCATAGAAGAGACTATAAGCGTCACCAAAGCATTCTGCGAACAGACAGGATGTGCGATAAACTGGGAGAAGAGCGTCGGTTTCTGGCACGGCACGTGGGACGTTAAGCCGCAATCATTCGCGAGCATCAAATGGTCCAACCACACCCTCTGCGTATTTAGGTGTACCCTTGGAACATTACAACCAGACAGGAGATTACTGGGATGACCTGACGTCAAAGGTGAAGGAAAAGTTGGTGGATGGCAAGGCCGTGAATTGTCAATGTTCGCGCGTGCGAGTGCTTGCAATGTTTTCCTGATTGCAAAAGTGTGGTATGTGCTACAGTTTCTGTCAATGTCTCGCGTAAATGTGCAAAAATTGCACCGTATTTTTGCAGTCTTCATTTGGGGCTCAAACTGGGAAAGAGTCAGCAGAACAAATCTTTTTCGTTCACTGAAAGACGGGGGCCTTGGTCTTTCACATCTGTTCATCAGACAAATTGTGTCGCGGTTTGTGTTTTTACGGGACCAGAAAGACCCGTTTTTGAGAACCGTTATGCATGTGAGGTTAAAAAATGCCATTCCTGATTTTGTTGTGTCTAGTGCAGCTGCAATTGACGGCGGTATAAAAGGCTACCTCAAAGAAGTGGTGATGGCATTCAGGATACTTCAAACACGATTTTCACTCGAGTATTTGAGTCTTGTATCAAGAAAAAAGCTGTACAAAGACCTGATCACTGTAATGATGCCCACACCATTATATAGATCACTAAATCATAAAGGCCCCGGGCAAGACGTGCTAAAAAGAGTTAAAAAAATGACCGTTAAAGGATCTATAAAATCGTTTTCTTTAAAGTACACACGAACACATTGCCTGTGAAAACATGGCTTAAAGACAAAGGCATATTTATACCGTGGACGACAAACTGCACCCTGTGTAACAAACCGGAGACGATCGAACACACATTCATTGACTGCTGGGATCCAATATTTTTTTGGGATGTGTTACAAAGAACCCTGAAGAAAGAGCTACCGATAACACCACATGGAATACGTTATCTTTCAGTGCAGAATGAGTGTGGTGTTCCATACGACATGATAATGTTATTGGGGCTTACAGCCTCTGGATCACACGCATGGCCGTGAGGCATATGGATTCTAAAGCCAAATCGACACGGGAACAACTTTATTGAATGTGCAATGTATGTGCGCGACACATTTCGAACAGTGGATAAAACCCTCCAGATTGTATGGAGGTATTTGATGAATTGGTGAAATGAATGTTTTTAATCCATCACAATGGTCGAGTAGACCAATGTGTTGTTTATACCAATGTATTGCTTTATTTCTGAATAAAAAGGTTATTAAAAAAAAAAAGCGGGGGTGTAGCTCAGTGGTGAGAGCGCTCGCTTCGCCATGTGAGAAGTCCTGGGTTCAAACCCCGGCACCTCCAAGACGAATCGTCCTTTTTTCGCTTTAGTTTGTGCTAGTGTTCTCTCGTATTAATGGTACGATGACTCGGCAGTGCGCGTGCAAGATCGCAGTTCCGTTCAGAAAACGTCGCAATTTTGTTAATGGAATAAATTGGCGCATTTCCGTGATAAGTCAAAGAGCATAAATCCGCGATGCCCAAATAATTGGATTCAATGAGAAGCAATTAGATATTTTATTATTATTAATAATCCGAATGAGCAGGAAAGAACGCGGTATTAAACATACCTGTCGTGGCGGGGGTGTAGCTCAGTGGTAGAGCGCTCGCTTCGCATGTGAGAAGTCCGGGTTCAAACCCCGGCACCTCCAGGACGATCGTCCTTTTTCGCTTTATTTTGTGCTAGTGTTCTGTCGATATAATGGTACGATGACTCGGCAGTGCGCGTGGCAAGATCGCAGTTCCGTTCAGACATCGTCCGCAATTTGTTAATGGAATAAATTGGCGCATTTCCGTGATAAGTCAAAGAGCATAAATTCGCGATGCCCAAATAATTCGATTCAATGAGAAGCAATTAGATATTTTATTATTATTAATGAATCCTAATGAGCCGGAAAGAACGCGACATTAACAGTACCTGTCGTGGCGGGGGTGGAGCTCAGTGTAGAGCGCTCGCTTTGCATGTGAGAAGTCCCGGGTTCGAACACCCCGGCTCCTCCAGGGCGATCGTCCTTTTTTGCTTTATTTTGTGCTAGTGTTCTCTCGATAAGATGTACGATGACTCGGCAGTGCGCGTGCAAGATCGCAGTTCCGTTCAGACAACGTCGCAATTTGTTAATGGAAATAAATTGGCGCACTTTCCGTGATAAGTCAAAGAGCATAAATCCGCGATGCCCAAATAATTGGATTCAATGAGAAGCAATTAGATATTTTATTATTATTAATAAATCCAAATGAGCAGGAAAGAACGCAGATTAAACTACCTGTAGTGCGGGGTGTAGCTCAGTGGTAGAGCGCTCGCTTTGCATGTGAGAAGTCCCGGGTTCAAACCCGGCACCTCCAGACGATCGTCCTTTTTTGCTTTATTTGTGCTTAGGTTCTCTGCAGTATGGGATCGGACTCGGCACTGCGCGTGTGAGATCGCAGTTCTGTTCAGACATCGTCGCCATTTTTGTTAATGGAATAAATTGGCGCATTTCCGTGATAAGTCAAAGAGCATAAATTCGCGATGCCCAAATAATTGGATTCAATGAGAAGCAATTAGATATCTTATTATTATTAATGAATCCGAATGAGCAGGAAAGAACGCGACATTAACATACCTGTCGTGGCGGGGGTGTAGCTCAGTGGTAGAGCGCTGGCTTTGCAGGTGAGAAGTCCCGGGTTCTAACCCCGGCACCTCCAGGACGATCGTCCCTTTTTTCTGTATTTTGTGCTAGTGTCTGTCGATATAATGGTACGATGACTCGGCACTGCGCGTGTAAGATCGCAGTTCTGTTCAGACATCGTCGCCATTTTGTTAATGGAATAAATTGGCGCATTTCCCTGATAAGGCAAGAGCATAAAGCGCTTTGTCCCAAATAATTGGATTGAATGAGAAGCAATTAGATATTTTATTATTATTAATAAATCCAAATGAGCAGGAAAGAACGCGGTATTAAACATACCTGTCGTGGCGGGGGTGTAGCTGGATTCCACTTCCGGCCGCCACGGGTGACGGACGTGTTTTCATGGGCTCGAACGAGCCAGTGCTTGCGGCACAGTTTAGCCGCGGAAACAGGGACGCTATGGAAGATAACCAGGATTATCAAGTACTGCTGCCACATCTGCCGAAAGGTCGTATTGTTTTGAACACAGTATTTTTGCACGGTGACCTACAAGCGAGACCGTACCGAGTCGAGGACTACAGGGATGCCCTTGCTCAATTGGAATTGCTACCTGAGGTGGAAGCCTTAGGTGCATTTCAAATGAATCATGTGTGGGCCGTGACGTTCAAAAGTCGTGAAGGTATGCAAAAGTTGTTAGCTGCCGGACATATTAATGTGAAAAACAGAAAGTGCCTGGTGGTAGACCCAAACAACCAGGAGGTTCGAGTGAAGATACACTGGGTGCTCCACAATGTAACAAATGAGGACATTCATGTGGCCTTCGAGCCGTATGGCGAAGTCACAGAAGTGAATAGGGAACGCTGGCGCGTGTCGGGTGTGTCAGAGAAAGGTTCGACAACGCGTGTGCTAAGCCTGAAGCTAAAGACAGGGGTCACAATTGAAGACGTTCCCCACCAAGTACGTGTCGCCGGAGAACTTGCTCTCGTCGTAATTCCTGGAAAGGCCCCCCTTTGTTTGCGCTGCCAAGGAAAAGGTCACATCCGCCGTGACTGCCGAATCCCTCGATGCCAGCGGTGCCGACGGTTTGGCCACGACGAAGCCCAGTGTGTGCCTACGTATGCGAACATAACGGGACCCGCGAAAAGCAAAGATGCTTCTGAAAATTTCGTGGACGAAGCTGAAGCCGAAGAAGCAGCAGCGATGGCGCCGGAGAAACCCAAAAGCCGGAAACGCCCCCAGTACGACGGTGAAACAGGTGTTGATAGCGAGCGACCAAAGGAAGTCGAAAGAAACGTCAGCAGAACCAAAAAGTGAGGCACCCCAATAAACACGACCGAAAATCGTGTGGTAGAAGCGGCTGCGCCGTGCGACCCTTCGAAAGATGAGAGTGTAGCCATGGAAGGCATCGCATCGATGTCCGCCAAACGAGGGCATAACGAAACTTCGAAGACTCGGACCTTCCTAAGGATGCAAGCGGCGGCCCTCCGCCACCTAAGTCGGCTCTGATGCGACGAATGTCGTTCAAGCCGAAACCGAACATTCCTCCTGACGGACGACCAGAGGCGAAACCGCCGAGCTAAAGGCGGGGCCTCGCTTCCCTTGTGCAAGCCAGCGACATGCCTCCTCTAAAACAAAGACGCTTAGACCCTGCTGCGGAGTCCAGCCACCGGACATCTGTTGAGAGGGAAGACACGGGGCAGCTGGATGATGCCGACTGTGAATTGCCTCAGCACGGTGAACCCTCTTATACATCTC
>NW_023615332.1:0-46191 GCF_013339695.2 Rhipicephalus sanguineus
CCAAAAGGTAGAAGGGGACGTTCCGCAAACGTCTGTGAGTTGTCCACCTGTTCAGTTCGCTGACGAGGGTCGTAGTTTGGATCCATTCTTCGACGCGTCATCCCCGCGTTAGACCAGTAAAACACTGGCGGATCACGCTGCCGGCTGTTGAAGGCTGGAGCGGGTGGCGGAGGCTGGTTTGGAGCGGCGGCGTTCGACGCAGGATCTTCGTGAGCGGGCATGGCAGGTGGTAGGACGCGACGACCCGAGCGGAGCTCCAGTGAGAACGTGCGAGAGGAATTGGGGATCGAAAAGCACCGTCCACCACTTATGAGGAACGCTTTTTTCGAGTCTAGCTCGAGCGAGCTGTTCTACAATGATGATGATATATACAGATGAGGAAGTTGCACAAATGATGATGATATGTCGAGATGACAAAGAAGAGTCACTGATTTGCTGTGCTCACAATATATATATATATATATATATATATTATATATATATATATATATATATATATATATAATATATATATTTATATATATATATAGTCAAGTAGATCCTCCGTGAGAAGTCAAACGTTGTTTATTTCGACGTTTCAGCCAGAGTCTCTCTCTCTCTCTCTCTATATATAATATATATATATATATATATATTATATTGGGGGAGGGGGTGGCAATGGCGATGAAGTACTTACGAATACACGTATTTACTTAACGCAATCGGCTAGTGGACCAGCCTTCGTCATAATTAATAACATGAATAACATATGACTTGCAAGGAGCTGTTCAAGAACAGCCGGTGCACACCACCTGCGTGACTACGACTAACACTACTGTCACTACACAACATAAATCATTATCATTTCCACGCGTTTTCAAATGCAGAACGAAAGAAAACACACATAGTACAAAATACAAACAGGACTCTCCGATAAATGGAAACGGTCACCGCGATTATGCGTAGCGAAAGCAGAACGACGCATGTTCACTTGCACAGGCGCATGACAACACATAGCACAAGGGGGATTAATGCGCATTAATAAGCTTCCTCATTATATAGAACATAACTCCACCTGGACGCTGGTGTGATGCAAATTACTTTAAGTGCGCTTTGTCAGATAACCACAGGTCATATCTCTCGCTTCGCCGTAGGCCCGCTCCGTATCTTGCAATCACCGACTATTTTATGCTCAGGAAACATTCCCAATTATCGCGAAGGCCGCGAAGCCGAGGCGTGCTGAGTGTCGCTATGTGTCATAGCCAGCACAGCTGCACAGGACGTGTTCATTTGCCTCTTCGGTTCCACACGAGTCGCATATATATGTGTCCGTATACTCATTCATCGAGCAAAGGAGGGTTGCCAATCAGACAACGCGTTCATTCGGAAGCAAATTGTCTTGACCCAGCAGCCTCCGTTAGAGAAATGACGGCGCAGACACATGAGGAGCACACATTTCCCTCGCCGACGAGGACAGCGCCAGTCCTCGTCGCTCCCTTGTCTTTGTGTCTCTCCCGCGCTGTCCACGTAGCTCTATAGAGAGCTGCAGGCCTTATAGTGAGTACGTGAAAGCAACAGCTATAGGTGTTGGCGTGCCTGCGTGATCGGTCGGTCTTCGCTCCATGACAAAGCCTGAGAAGTTTCACATGCATTCAGCTCAGGCGCCGCTGTCACGAGCGCTTCACACGTCCCTGACGGATGAAGACACGCTATTCTCGATGTTTCTCTCTTACAGCCGTACTAGAACTGGAAAAACGCGAGCGGAGTAGGCGTGGCCAGTCAGTGTAAACTCGCTGTGCTCGGCTGTATGGCAACGTCGCTTTTTTCCTGACTGTGCGATACGGGCGAGACAAGAAATCTGGGCTGTCTGGAGGCGTTCTTGCTCAAGAGTGACTTCGAGAAGCGGGAAGGCAGCGAGAACAGCGCGTGTAAAGTGAAGCCGTCGCGCTCAAAAGAAGATGCAGCCGAAAAATAGGCGCGAGTAACAAGACAGCAGGACTTCAACATCTTGAAAACAGCGCGAAAAAAAAAAAAAAAAGGCCACACGGATCAGAGAAGATTGAAAGACATACCACAGCGCTCACTCGCAACAATACTTTATCTGATACTATACGCACACTTAAACACTGATAACCATCGCGCACCCATGTGACCACTCGTCACAAAGGACGTCAAAAAGCCGCCATTTTGAATCCAAAATATCACGAACAAGCAGGAAAGTTTCATGCACTCACGTATGTATACAGCCGAATAAAAGAACTGTTATGGAATCGAGTGTTCCATAAAGAGGTACTCGCTATAATGTAAGAAAATTGAATGGGAGCTAAAAGCACTGCTCTCCCATCTTTGTAATTTTAAACGCCTCAATAATCCTCTAGTGATCTGATTACGGTGAGCTGATACTACATCAGTTTCATGAAATATACAGGAGCGCAGTCGCACTGCGAAACGCGTTGAGCCACATGCGAATAAGAGTTCGCCTGCAGAGAACGCTTGCCGAACGGCTACAGCCCGTCGGCCAACTAATTCAACTGTTCCGGAGTTTGACCGGAGACTGATCCGGAGTTCCCACAACGGCATGCCTCATAATCGTATGATGGCGTTGGCCAATAAGTTTAATCACCTTTACTCGCTTTGTTCCTTCGAACCCGAAAGACCACCATTAAATAGTCACATTTAATGCATGCTGTCTGGCGTCGAATCATGAGCGCTACAGAATCATGAGTAACCATGTGTTATGGTTGCTAAGTTTTCGTCATTACATCCATTACTTGCATGCGATGTTCTTCTTGTAAGAACTGTTGAGCTCGTTACTTGTTTTCGTCATTGCATTCTTGCGCGTCGTATTTTTTAATTAAGCTTTGCAATTAATTTCCTCGAGCACTGCTATCTCCGAACCGTACTCCTTGCACATCTCATTAAGCTCCGCGGAAACGAGAGTGCACGTACTTTTCATTAAAGAAGGAAATGTGCGTGGCAGCGCTCGAGAAACTGCGGCACGTGCTTACTGCACGCAGCAGTGAGCAGCCACTAAAAGCTGATGTCCTGTAGTGAACTCAGGCTCTCTGGTAAATGCCCGGCGACTACAAAGTTGTTTAAGCAATGAATTCAGCTACGTGCTGTCTACTGTGTCCAGAGAAGTCGAACTTCGCTGCATGTACGGGCTTTCCATCCATGCCAGAGCGAACTCGAGGACGCGGGGTCGATTACCGACCACGGCGGCCGCATTTAGGCGAGGCCTCATGCAAACAAAAAAAAAAAGAGAGAGAGAGAGAGAGAGAGAAAAGAAGAGACCCAGCGCTGAGCTTAGATTTAAAGCATTCCAGGTGGTCAAGACTGATCCGGAGTTTCCCACAACGGCATGCCTCATAACCGTATGATGGCGTTGGCTAATAAAAGCCCGGAACATACTTCATTTTCAATGCCAGTGCAGAAAGTATTCCTGGGCAAGCTGCTAAGATTGTGTGAAGTATGACTGGTGTATACCAATACAGACAGCGTCTAAGTATTTTTTTATGCGAAGCGTCTTTATAGGAAGTAAATTGGGACTTCACTGAGGCACATTTTTGTGAGCATAAAAACGGAATATTTCAAGCTGGAACTGAAAAAAAAAAAAGAAAAAAGATTACCTATGTAAAGCAGGACATCAAAACTAGGACATAATACTATAATCACGATAATATATACAAATATCGCGAACTTCTGGTTATTATTATTATTATTATTATTATTATTATTATTATTATTATTATTATTATATTATTATTATATTATTATTATTATTATTATTACTATTATTATTAAACAAAGGGACAAGAGTTGTTTGCCAGGTTCTTCAGGCCCCGATATCTTTACTGCGACTCATTTATAGCCCCTCCTCCTTTTCAAAAACAGAAAAAAAGGAAGAAAGAAAATAACAGCTCTTCCTTGCACCCTGCACAGCTTTCGAAACCACGTATTCGATTTCACGAGAGACGAAGCTGATACCGACACTACAGTTTGAAACGGCACAAAGAAAAAACAAATAAGGGCGAGAGAGAACGAAGCCTAGGTGCTCCTGAACGCGGCAATCCTTTACCGCCTGCCAATATGCGTGCCTCTATTGGAAGTCGATCCGCGAAGTTATTCGAATACGATCTCACCATCGCATCTATGCAGGCGTTCGCGTGCCATTCGCGTGCAAAGCAGCTTATGGCGAGGTTTCCGCGTGTTGCGCTCGTGCTGCGGCGTGTACTATTTCGCCTTGAAGCACGGCGGACCCCGTGTGCGCTTCGGTTATAGATGCGGAAGGGAGGAGTTATTTGCATGCTAAACTTAGACCGCTCACCCTTTTCTGCATGTGGGCGCTGCGCATGGAAAGAAAGCGCGCACGTGACAGTGATAGGCAATTGATAGTAGATTGCTCGGCCCGCCAGTGAGAAAGAGCGCACCAACGCCCGAATCGTCCTAGATGTTTATTCCGCGCATGCACTCGTCACGATCTCTGAGTACACGGTTATAGAACAGTGCAGGGATAACTCGATGAGGTACTGCGTGTAATATGCTTTGGGCCAGCGTAACATGATGCCAAAGCTGAGCAGCAGCAAAAAGAAAAAAAAGAAGAAAAAGTACAGCTAAGTAATATGTATGATCACTTTTGAGTTCATGTTTGCATGGTACCTTTCAGGATATGTTTTATTTCCCCCCTTATTATCAGTTTAGTTAAGGATTACTGATTTGGATATGCAGCCCTAACGTAGACACTCACGTCTTTCATAATCTGTATAATTATAAAACGCCAGTATCTGAAAAGATAGATAGATAGATAGATAGATAGATAGATAGATAGATAGATAGATAGATAGATAGATAGATAGATAGATAGATAGATAGATAGATAGATAGATAGATAGATAGATAGATTAGATAGATAGATAGATAGATAGATAGATAGATAGATAGATAGATAGATAGATAGATAGATAGATAGATAGATAGATTAGTGAAAAGAAAGGCAGAAATGAGAAATGTAACTTAGAAAAGGCATAGTATCTTGTTGTGGGCGTACTACAGCATCATTCCATGTGACATCGATGAGATCTACACGCGAGATTCAGTCTTCGGGCGCCACCACGAGAGCGCGAGGGGCGCATATTACAGTTTCTATGAGTGGACATGTCTTCAGCTTTACAACCCATTTTTAATGGAATAAACACACTAGGCAGACGTGACGTAACAGGACGTGGCGTTGCAGAAGAAAACTTTCTACATTTGGCTATAACAGGGCCCTACGTACACACGCGCTGTACTAAGGGCACGCAAGGTCTACATCTTCGAACAACATCCATGCTCGGCGTGCGTGCGTGCCTGCGCGCGTGCACGAGCGAAATGCGTGCGCGTCGCGAGCGCGACGTCGGCAGCAGCAGCAGCATCGTCCGCATGCAGTTCGAGCGAATTCCGTCACGCTTGGCCTGGTGCGGCGCGCCAACGAGCTTCCTGGTTGCCGTCCGTGCATTGATCATCCCCGAAGTGCTTTTCAGTGAAGAGAGGCCATTTTCTGACGCTCTGGTTCGACGTCCTCCTCTTCTGGTCGTCGTCGTGCAGTGGTGGCGTTGATTTTTGGCCCTTCCCAGAAGCGTTGCCCTCCTCCGTTCGGAGACGTATACAAAGAGTTTTTTTCTCTCCGCGGGCCGCATCCGGGATGCGAGGAAAAAACGTGGAGCCGGTTCGCTTGCGGGCTTCATCGCTTCGATCCGCACCGCATCTCTATCGCCCAAACAAACAAAAAAAAAAACGCGAATAAAAAAAAGAACGATGCACGAAAGCACAATGTTGCTGCCGGAATTTCGCTCTACGTTCACCATCTCTCTGCAATCTGACGTCAAGACGACGGCACTCGATCGGCGTAATACATCAGTGTATCCGCATCCGTCGGGGTGGCTCAGTGGCCATACTGCGTTCCGCTGTTGTGCTCAATTCGTGGACCGCAGTACGGCTGTATGCATGTAGACTCTGAGTAATGAGTCAGTTTCGTCGTTTGGTTGTTTATGATTACTGTAAAGAGACTTAGATTGACGTGCACGTTAACGAACTCTAGGTGGTCAAATACTAATGAAGAGCCCTTGGCTACGGCGTCTCTCACAGCCCGATGTGTTACTTTCTGTCGTTAAACCCATCTGTAAATTAATGCGGTCGTACGTGCACAAGAATGCCGTACACCGCTGAAATTCAGAAGGTGCCGAAGCAATGAAATAGGAAACGGATCACCCAGAGTCAAGATCATTAGGTGCGCAAAAATTTAAAGGCAACACACGGTCTACAAGAGCGGCTTCGGAATTATGATCACGTGAGGTTATTTAAAGCGTGCACCTAAGTTAAAGGCACGAGCCGGGCAAGCCTGGATCACCGTTCACAGTGGAGTCTCTGGAATACAAAAAAGAGGCCGAAAATTAATTATGTTGTGATTACTTTCAAGCACGATATGTAAAAGTAAAAAGAGAAGAGACGAGGACTGTTACGAGAAGCATCTACCGAGTCAAAGACAACGAGTATGTTTGAGCTGTGTACAGGACCCGGCCTTGAGTTAACGAAAACAACGATACGAAAGCCCTTCGCAGCACGCCCCGGAACACACGCCCGGCACGATTGCGAGCGTCCACCAGAACATTCCCGTGAAATTTGTGCGCGTATCGTTTCGGCCGTGACCCGCACCGGCCACTTCACGGCCGCTGGTCAGGAAAAAAAAAAAAAAAGAAAACACGAGGTGTACGCGCAGCATCACTTCACACTGTTTCAAGGCTCTCGCGATTCCTATACGCATTGTCAATGCGCACGACGTCTGAGTGGTCTCAGGTGGCAGTGTAACGCACCGCGCATACAGCCGAGAGACGAATGAAGGGGTGCGAGTGGTACGATGGCCAAGTTCATCACACGTTGACATCTTGATGTAGTGCACGCCGCCGCCGCACCTCGTGAATTACGACAGCCCTTACTGGTGCGCAGCATCCGCTACATCCGAGGACGTTGCGCGTGAGTGGACGCCGCGCTTAAGAGGCGTCGTTGCGAGTAGTGTTTGTCGTGGGTGCGGTCTATGCGTGTCCTTACACCGTCGGCAGTGCGATGCAAGCGAGAACGCCGTATCTGCCACAGAGTGATGAGTCTGGGCACGCTTACACAGCGCGAGCGTACGGACGTAAGTGAATTGGAAGAAGAAGAAGAAGAAGAAGAAGAAGAAGAAGAAGAGACGAATAGACTGGGCGAGATTGGGGTTGCGCAGGTATACGCACATAGCGAGGATGGACGACAGAAAATTGATGGCTCCCGCTTATCGGTGACAGACACGAATGTACCTGGATGCTACCTCCATGAATGCGACCGGCGCAAAAATAACACGCGTGGCGGGTTGTATACGAAGAGGTGGGAACGGAGGGCGTACTCGACTGTACAGCTTATTCAAATCAGCCTCTCCCGGTATCGCGAACGTTGTAAATCCACACCTGAGCGTCCTTCACGAATGAACGGTTCAAGAATTCATTCGGAGCAAAAACTGCGTGTGCGTTTATTCTGCTACTGCTCGAGCGGCGTATACAGTTCGTCGCCCTTCTGCACGCACTGCTTGTCTGCGCAGACTTTAGCTCCTACGGCGATGTAGGTGCGGGTACGTACCCGTGAAAACGTAGCGGCCAGCGCGGTTTCCTACCGTGTGCGCGGCAGCGATCAAGGAAAATGCATGACGCTCGGGACCTCATCTTCGTCTCTTCATTTTGTCGATTATATCTGGCATTGCAGCGCTGGCTTTTCCATTTACGCGCGTTAGACGAGTGGTATAAGACCTACGCACGATGAGGGTAAAATGTATACGTGAAGCTTATAAGAGCAGGCGAAAGGGGAGTGAAGAAACCGGAAAATATAGCTCCGGAACGAAGCGGTGGCGACTACAGATATAGGTGCGGCAATGGCACGGACGGAAGCAGATATTAGTGATTAACAGCAGAAGTGTAAAAGATGTACATACACGGATCAGCTTTGTGCGCGTGGGTAGCTACTGCCGTCGTGTTGTGAGCCCATCGACATGGAGACTATACAGCGGGAGATCTCTGAAGTGGATATTGCGTTTTTGTGCCGTCATTTACAGTCTTAATGGAACGGTCTCGTGTAAATGGTTTTGTTTGGTGGAGCTGCTTAGATACGTATTGCGCTATCGCGATTTTGCTCAGGGTAATGGCGCCGTCCCGAGTGCAAGCTCGAGTCGAGTTAGTCAGTATTTCCGGTCATTTTGTTTTTCTTTATATGGGACAATGACAGTGCGCGCACAAACTAAAGTAGTGGCCGCGGCATTAGATCATTGCACCCACTTGTGCCTTAGCCACACCTTGGCCATTAAAGATGCATATATTTTGAGCTATTAGCAGGGATGGTTGTTGAGATCGTTGAACTTTTAGATTGCAGTCGAAATTCCACTTTCGTTCCGATAAACACGTTTCTTCTTTTTTCACGCCTGTGCGAAAAGAAATGCAGTGCGAGACAATCAAAATAGATTTTTTCCCCTGCTGAAGCCACGCTGACGAGCCAGTTTCGTAGATGAGAAAGATGCGATGGTCTTTTAGGGCGCCAATGGTAATTTCATCTTGCGTGGAAGCTGTCACGCAGGATTACACCGCCATTAGCGAACTAAAACATCCAGCGGCCGTTGCACCTACATTCGTATGTGCGGCGTACGTGGTCGGATTAAATATAGCTTTGTGGTAAACACGCTGAAAAAATGAAATGCGCGAGTGTTAATGCTGTGAACCCTCTAAAAACGGACACCCCCAACACAGAAAAACTCACAGGGTCCCGTATGATTCGCCTAAGACGACTCGAAGGTGAAAGCCATCTTATTCTTTTTCTTCTGTCGGTGTGTTAACCTCCCTCGCCGCCATCAGAAATATTTCTGCACCTAAGGGAGTTTTGCACTGCCTCCAGGATCGGAGGCATTGCGAGCACCTCAACTGGTTTTGCACTGTCTCTGTGGTCGGCCAACCTTTGACCAAGCGAAGGTGTCATGTGGTGACATTAACATATGGCGTCATAATGATGTCACAAATGTTGTAGATCTGTGACGTCACGATTACGCTATCGCGCGATGATTTTTTTGCATCACTCGTGTTGACGCCGCCGACGCGGGACGCCAACGGTCAATTTTCGTGTTTGACGAGGCATCTAAGGCTTTCGCCTTAAAGGGGCCCTGCAACACTTTTTCGGCATGATCGGAAAACGCTGCCTATCGGTCGTCGAGGCTCCTGAGAACATGCGAACCAAACATTACCGCTCAGCACGCCACCATGAATTGTAAATTCATTCTCAAAGTCAGCTAGAAATCGTTGTTGTGCCAGAGCACCTGACCGAACGGGGAAGCGAACAAACACCTGCACTTCGTTGGAAGTTCACGGCATCGCGGTCAGCGTTTGCCCTGCGACCAAGAAAAGGGCCAACTCCTGCTACCTGGAAGCAGGGATCAACCCCTGCATGCTTTGTCTGCAATCTCGGAAAACGGTGTCTTCGCCCAGCCGGCCCCGTCGACTGATGCCAGTCGTTCTTCCAAGCTACCCAGCTACGGAAAGCAGCATTCCTGAGGACGATGGAAAGGCTGCTCAACACCTGGGACCAAAGAGCCTCCCTGTCCACACCTGGGACCAAAGAGCCACCCTGTCAACAATGGACTGGTCCCCTATTTAAGACCGGGCTGGTCCGTTGTTAGAGAGACGCCCCAGCCGACTTGGTCGTGCTGGCAGGCTCTGTCCTGCTATAACCTGCTATAACCTGCTATTACCTGCTATACCTGCTATAAACGTTGTTACTGTTTTCTAAACGTTTTGCCTCCCTGCTCTGCTCCTCAGCGATAAGTCCGATCTTCGGCATAATCGGCTCGCCAGCCTCCCGGCTTTCATCGTCACGTAAACCCCATTCATAACAGTGGTGGCAGCGGTGGGATACCACGACCCCGTATCTCGAGCTGCGCACCCGAGGGCCTACTACGTACTTACTAACATCGTTCCTTCTATCTACAAATGATGGCATACACCCAAATGACTGCGCCACATACAATATTTCCCGGCCATTGGCTGATTTGAGTCGCATCGTGAGCTGCGTAGTTACTGAGGCCGCCGCGGGAGGCCGCCACGTGTCCGCGCTCTCGCTCTCGATCACACTGAAAGTAAGCCGCGCGTTCGAAGGAAAAAAGAGTGCTCAAGGTCATGACGAGCTCGTGACGTCACTTCTTTTTTCCCCTCGTGCCATCCCTTCCTGCTTAGCTTCCAGCGCGCTCGTCGGGACGAGAGAAGAGAGGAAACAATTGCAGCGTGCGACAAATCTCTGTTGTAACTCCGCTCGTACTTGACGGATTCTAAAAAAAAAAGAAAAATTACGGCGGTAGATATGTGAGGCAATAAACTCTTTTAATGAAGGCATTTGATAGTTACTTGAAGAAGTGCTGCAGGGCCCCTTTAATATAAGCTTCTTCAAGATGACACAGCGATTGCGTCGTCAGCCGCCCGAAATTTGCTGTCTAGGGAAGAGAAAGCGTAGCGAGAGCACGCAGCATAATTCAATATCTGTGACGAAATCAAAGAGCTTACAATCGGAGTGTCATTTTTTAAATCACTAGCCTCAAACAACGAACAGCAAACAAAAAATATAACATTTAGCAACACAAGGCGACACAAAGAATTTGGTGCTAGTGGTTTGTTTAGTACAGTAAAAGCTCGTTAATTCGGATTTCACGGGACCGGAAAAACTGTCCGAATCAATCGAATGCCGGATTATCGATAGTATCAAGAAAGCAATAATCAAATGTCTATGACATCAATGCATTTTCATTTACTTGATGAATACGTAAATCCAGTGCTTAATTTCCATGAGAGCAGTCTGAAAGCCACAATTTTCGTGATTCGCGACATCTTTCACAACGCGGCTCAAGAACGCCGTCTCTTAAGCCGAAACGTGCTCTCAACCTATACCTTATTACTAACCGCCACCACCGACACCACCACGCGCACGTGACGATAATTTTATTGCAGGAAAAATGACCGGCAACTGATCGTTCGTCTGTCGCAACGTAGCAAGCGAGTTTTATGCCAGCATGCGGACCACCGCTGAAGCTCCACATCTTCAACAGCTTCCGCCATGTTTGAGTTTCGTGACGTTGCGCGCGCATTGCCCGAAGTCAGAACGAAGCTACAGAGTGCCGCATCCGCTGTGGACGAAACCGTGGTCGCCTAAAACACGATCGTGGCGTCGACGCAGTTCTGAAGGCACAGCGCGCCCTACGCCCACAGTCGAAACGAAACTGCTGAGCACAGCATCTGCTGCTGAATAAACCTGGCTCGCTAATGCACAATCACGGATGGCGCCTACGCAGTTCTGAAGGCCCACGGCGAAAACAAAACTACTGCTTGTCACACTGGCGCCCACCGAGGATCATCCGAATTAACCGGATTGCGGCCAAATATGACCGAATTAATAAGAGTTTGATGCCATTAAAAAATACGTATGCTTGCCAGGACCGGAGAATACGTCGGAATTATCCAATTTTCCGAATTAACGGGGGTCGAATTAACGAGCTTTTGCTGTGGTGGCTGAAATTTAATTTATGCATCATATGTTTTAGTGGAAGTCCCTAATAACATGCCTCCGTAGCAGGGGCGCAGCCAGAAATTTTTTCGGGGGGAGGGGTGGTTGAACCATACTTTATGTATGTTCGTGGGTGCGTTTGTATGTGTGCGTGTATATATACGCAAACAAAACTGAAAAATTTCGGGGGGGGGGTTTGAACCCCCCCCCCCCTTGGCTACGCCCCTGCTCCATAGTGCCTCTCGTCAAGTTAAATCACGCTTAGCTTGAGATATGGGCAATAAATCGAATGAGATTATTATAGTTAACGCCATCAAGATCAATAAGGTTGTACGAGAGCCGAGGGTAATGGTAAATCACAAAGAAGGCAATTGAAGCCGTGGAAATAACTGAGAAATGATTCACGCAAAATAAATTATCATGTGTATATTCTTATTCTACTGTGAACAGCTACGGGTGTACTATAGTAATACGCAGAGCCTAATTTTTATGTGCAGGAAGACAGCGAGTAAGAACTCCCTAGTGGGTCTAACCGCGCACTGTCTCATCTACCACAAATTACGCACCGAGTCCCACGGACAGAGCGACGACGGACGATGCGTAATCTGCGGAAAGCGAGCAGAGGCACCCTTCTGGGCGTCCTCAATCGACTGCAGAATTACCTCGAATAAGTTGCGGGGCGTTTCTCAAATGGGCGCCTTCATTAGGGCGCCTTAATTTTCGGCCTTTGAAACGTTCATTGCTGAAGGCGCTTATTCCCTTCGCTTCCTTCAGTCGTCGCAGCGGTTTGTCGCCATCCGCAGGACCCCGGCTGGTGGTCCGCCCAATTACTTGTCATGGAACACGTAATTGGCGCGGTCGGACGACGGATGACTCTTAAGCCTGCGGCAGGAAGTTGTCTCTCGCTTTTGGTCCTACGGCTATATCCATTGAAACCGCGCGCGACAAGACGTGCAGTCGCAGAGTTCAGAAAGTGGGCGCGCTCACAGATGCACCGACCAGCAACTGAAGACTTGCTGAATAAGTAAAAAGGAAAACACGAAAAGCCGTGTGCACAAGCACCCATACTGAAAGGCCATTCGAACTTATACACCACCACAACCATCGTATTTAATCATGGTACAGGACGAAGGCCCCTCCCTACGACCTCCGGGAACTGCTGTCCAGCGTTTCGAATAGTCCTTGCGGACATTGCAAGGACTAACAAGAAGTACGGGCTCTTCCGCATAAAACTGCGATTTAAACGACTTGCGATAATAACGTCAGGTCCTTATTGCACGTGGGGCCGCCAGAGGACGTGCTTTTTTCTCAGCTATTGGCTCTTGAGAGAGAGTGACAGCGATTCTGGAGAGGCAGAAAATGAAGCAGGTCTAACGCGCCCTGCTGGAAGGAATCTACGTACAGTGAAGTTACCGGTACTGAAGTGGAAACCGAAAGTAAACGTAAGACCGAAAGCGTGTAGCCGGAAATATCTTGGGTTAGACAGCAGCAGCCACGGTCAACGAAACCCGGGAGGTTCGCAAATAAGGCGGGAGAGTCCATTTGCATCTCAGCAGCTCGGGGTCACTTGACCTAAGCAGAAACATCACGTGTGACGTCATACCACAGCTGTGCTATTTCATTGAATGGCAAGGTTCTACCAGGCGTTGCGTAAGTGTCGCTACATTGCCAGTGTCAGTGGTTGGCCCGTGTCACTGATGGGCCAGTATTCGACGTCGTGCCGCTCTACCAATGACGTTGCAGCACCATGAAGCACGGTTGAGAACACAGAGCGGTTTATTAGTACATGATCTCGCTAAGCCTGCGCCATCGCTCGAACCCTTTCTTCCTTCTCTTTAGCAACCTCCCCAGTGCTATAGTTTGTCCCTCAAGTCATGACGCACCAGAGGAAAAAGTCTGCCACAACGTCATACATGATGTTTATGCTTAAGTCACGTGGTCCCCGAGCTTTTGAGGTTCAAACAGACTCTCCCAAAGAAGGTTGCGCTTAAAAAGAAAAGGAACAAAAGAAAGCACGGCTAAGAGCATCGTGGCGAATTTGCGACATCAAGCTGCAGATAACGCACGCCTTAATGAAGCTTCTGTGCTTGTCGCTTCTCAACATTCTGGCACTGTAACCACTTAGGAGGTGGTACAAAGGATCGCAAGCAAAGAAAGGAAAAAGGGAGAGGACATCTGGCTCGACTAGATACGTCGGTTTCCGAGCTCGGCGCCATCTGGCAACCACTCGGGGAATGAAGGAACTTGCTGCCGAAGTATTAGAGAACGCTTTCGGGTCTTTTTTTCTCACTTTTTAAGTTTTTAAGGCAGTCGGACATATGACAAAGAAAGTTCGGACAGAATAACTAGCAAATAACTTGTTACCGCAAGTTAAATATTGCCACGTTACAACCTCGGAGGCGCATATATGACAGCCGTTAGGCGTCAGAAAGTGGCTCAAAAGAAAAAGTTCAAGTAATAAATAATGGAAATTGATAGATTAGGCACGGCAGCTGACAGCTTCCGACACGCAAAACGAGTTAGAGGCCTTACAGTTGGTATTACTGCGCCCTCGAGCGTCCAAGCTAATATTGCCACGCCCGCTTCTGCTTTTATTTTGATGTGTTCGAGTTTGACCAGCAAGGACTGTTATCAACGCTCGACGCTGGCCCCGAAGCAGTGTTCGAGAAGCTTCACGATTCTAGTAGATCATTTTGTTAAGATTGCGCGCCGCACGCGAATGTTCCAGCGTTGTCGAGAGATAACGCCGCCACCAGCGATATTGCTGGAAAGTTCCATAGCACCTGTATAAAAGCCGACGCGCTTGACCGCTTGTCAGTTGATCGACGGACGACGCCCTGTTCGCCGCTATCATTGTACAGCGTGTATTGCTGTAGTTCTATTCTGATTTTCCGGCCACAAGTTCGGCCAAATAAACAGTTTCATCCTGCAAACGCCGACTGCTGTCTTCGTCGACGTCACGACCACGTGACATCTGGTGGAGGTGCTGCTTCATGATCCGTACGCCACCGCGGAGCGCTGACCCAAGCCCAAGCCGCGACGAGGACGACGGCAAGGAAATCCCGGATCGTCGAACAAGCCGCAGGCAGAAGGGACTGCAGCCAGAGCACGGGCTCCTTCCCGAAAAACCCAGGCAGCCGCAGATCTCAACATCGACCACAGCGACGATGACCGACCACGTGCAGCCTGTGCCAATCCTTTTTCGCCAGCCCAAGGAGCCGCCCACCTTCCGCGGATCGTCGTTCGAAGACCCGGAAAGCTGGCTGGAAGCCTACGACCGAGTCGCCCTTTTCAATTCCTGGACCAATGAAGACAAGCTACAGCATGTCTTCTTCGCCTTGGAGGACGCAGCTAGAACATGGTTCGAGAACCAAGAGCGAACCCTGACAACATGGGACGTTTTTCGCAGCAGGTTCCTGGCAACATTCACCAGCGTTGTCCGCAAGGAGAGGGCCGAGGCTCTGCTCGAAACCCGCGTGCAGCTGCCAAACGAAAACGTGGCACTCTTCACAGAAGAAATGACGAGACTGTTCCGCCACGCAGACCCTGAGATGCCCGAGGAGAAGAAAGTTCGCTTCCTCATGCGAGGAATCAAGCAGGAGCTGTTCGCGGGACTAATCAGAAACCCACCCAAGACCATCCAAGAATTCCTCGCAGAGGCAACAACAATCGAGAAGACGCTCGAGATGCGCACTCGGCAGTACAATCGCCGCGCATTCCAAGACAGCGCAGCAGTTCACGCCCTCGGCTCCGACGACTTGCGCGAAACGATACGAGCCATCGTGCGAGAGGAGCTGCGAAAGCTCGCACCTTTTACACAGCCCGAAGTGACGTCGATTGCGGACGTTGTACGCGAGGAAATCCAACAATCACTGGGTGTTCCTCAACTGGCACCGCCGCAGCTGCAAGCAATGAGCTATGCTGCTGCAGCCCGACGCAACGCCCCCCCTCCTCGCCCACGTCAAGACGCCGCGCCGCCCCAGCAGTTCCGCCGCCAGGCGCCACCGCCGCCACCACCGACGTCATACCGCCCGCCAGCCGGTCAGCGATACGCGCCGAGGAAGACCGACGTTTGGCGCGCCCCCGACCATCGTCCACTCTGCTACCACTGCGGAGAAGCCGGCCACACCTACCGCCGCTGCCATTATCGACAGATGGGACTGCGTGGGTTCGCCGTCGACGCGCCGCGTCCACAGCAGGGGGAACGACCACGTGACATCGCCGACTACCTGGCAGGAGCGCAGTGGACCCCCCGAGGACCTTCCCGATCGCCGTCGCCAGGCCGCTACGCCTCTCCCCAACGCCGACCATACACTGGCCCAACCCGGGGCCGGTCACCTAGCCCGCATCCGGAAAACTAAGGGCAGCAACCGATGGAAGTGCGGTTGCTGTACGACGAAATACCGAAGACCCTCCGCCGCCGACGCCGCCGCCACGACGAAGGCTTCAGGACACGACGCGAACCCCTGACGACGAAACCTCGCGGACCGAAGTAGACCTGACGACGCAACGTGGAAGCAGCGGAACAAACCGACGTAGCCGTGACCCGACGCCACGACCTAACTGCAACGCAAGACGACGAACTAGCGACCTCGACGTTCTTATCGACGGCCACAGCATCACAGCCCTCGTCGACACCGGAGCCGACTATTCTGTCATCAGTGGACCGTTCGCCACGAAGATGAAGAAAGTTAGGACAGCCTGGGAAGGCCCCGAAATCCGGACAGCTGGAGGTCACCTCGTAACCCCGGAGGGAATCTGCACAGCGAGACTCACCATTAACAACCGGATTTATCCCGCGAACTTCGTAATCCTGCCGCGTTGCTCGAGAGATGTCATCCTTGGTATGGACTTCTTAGGCCTTCATGGCGCAATCATCGACCTGAGGTCTAAGTCAATAACACTGTCCACGGAAAAAGCACTGCCGCCGCACACTCCGACAAGAAAGCACGCCTTGAATGTGCTGGAAGACCAGGTCACCATTCCCCCTCGCTCCAGCGTCATCATTTCCGTCGGCACTCAGAAAGCAGCAGACCTGGAAGGCGTTGTTGAAGGCGACCAGCACCACTTGATTAACCGCAAGATTTGCGTCGCAAGAGGAGTAGCAGAGCAGCGGGCAACAGTTATGCTCACGAATTTCAGCAACGAGTACAAGCACGTGAGCAAAGGCACGACGGTCGCCTACATCGAAGAAATCGTAGAAGCCAGCAATGCTTTCGGCCTCACCGATTCTCCCGAGCCTACTCCGACGAATAAGCACCGCAACCAGCTTTCGACATCAATCCCAGCCTTCAGAAGCACAAACAAGAACAGCTCAAAACCCTGCTCTTGCAATACAAGGACTGCTTTTCATCGTCGTCAAGAATTCGGCAGACTCCCGTGGCAAAACATCGCATCATAATAGAGGAAAGCGCCAGACCACTCCGTCAGAGCCCGTACAGAGTTTCGACGCGAGAACGCGAGGCCGTGAAGAAACAGGTCGACGAAATGCTACGCGACGACATCATCCAGCCGTCGAAGAGTCCGTAGGCATCCCCGGTGGTGCTAGTGAAGAAGAAGGATGGGACTCTACGTTTTTGCGTCGATTATCGTCGCCTGAACAAAGTCACGAAGAAGGACGTGTATCCCCTTCCCCGGATAGACGACACCCTGGATCGATTACACAACGCAAAGTACTTTTCGTCGATGGACCTCAAGACCGGTTACTGGCAAATAGAAGTCGACGAGAGAGACCGAGAAAAGACTGCTTTTATAACACCAGACGGCCTGTTCGAGTTCAAGGTCATGCCCTTTGGTCTTTGCTCGGCACCTGCGACTTTTCAAAGGGTTATGGATACAGTACTGGCCGGCTTGAAGTGGCAGACGTGTCTCGTGTACTTGGACGACGTCGTTGTGTTTTCCTCAAACTTCGACGAACACCTTCGGCGCCTTGAAGTTGTACTTCAAGCAATCAAGACCTCCGGACTCACCTTGAAGCCTGAAAAGTGCCACTTCGCGTACGAGGAGCTCTTGTTCTTGGGTCACGTAATCAGTAAGGATGGTGTTCGTCCGGACCCGCGGAAAACAGCTGCCATCGCTGACTTCCCGACGCCCACCGACAAGAAGGCCGTACGCCGTTTTCTCGGCTTGTGCGCCTATTACAGACGTTTCGTCAAGGAATTTTCACGGATCGCCGAGCCACTGACGCAACTCACGAAGGCCGACGTCGATTTCAGGTGGGAAACGTCGCAAGTTCAAGCATTTCAAGAACTGAAACGACGCCTGCAAACGCCTCCCATACTTGCGCATTTCGACGAATACGCCGATACGGAAATCCACACCGACGCAAGCAGTGTAGGACTCGGCGCCGTCCTTGTGCAAAAGACCGACGGATTCGAAAGGGTCATCAGTTATGCTAGCCGGTCGCTATCAAAGGC
The DNA here is from genome assembly GCF_013339695.2 of Rhipicephalus sanguineus. NCBI lineage: Eukaryota > Metazoa > Arthropoda > Arachnida > Ixodida > Ixodidae > Rhipicephalus > Rhipicephalus sanguineus. The sequence goes on from NW_023615332.1 coordinate 17,985, forward strand.
AGAAATCAACTACTCCACAACAGAAAAGGAGTGCCTGGCCATATCGTCTGGGCTACATCGAAGTTTCGCCCCTACCTCTACGGCCGGCCCTTCAAAGTTGTGAGCGACCACCACGCCTTGTGTTGGCTAGCTAACTTGAAGGACCCTTCAGGTCGCCTCGCACGGTGGAGCCTACGACTTCAAGAATTTGACATAACCGTCGTTTACAAGTCCGGAAGAAAACACTCCGACGCTGACTGCCTGTCCCGCGCCCCCGTCGACCCACCGCCGCAGGACGACACGGAGGATGACTGCTTCTTGGGAACCATAAGTGCCGAATACATCGCCGAACGACAGCGAGCGGACCCAGAACTCAGGGGCCTTGTGGAATACCTCGAGGGCAGGACCACCGTTGTTCCCAAGGTATTCACGCGAGGACTGACGTCGTTTTTCTTGCGCAACGGTGTTCTCCTTAAGAAGAACTTCTCGCCGCTTCGAGCCGATCCCCTTCTCGTAGTGCCCTCGACATTGCGATCAGAGGTCCTCCAGGCTCTGCATGACGACCCGACGTCTGGACACCTGGGTGTTTCTCGCACGCTCGCAAGAATACAGGAAAAGTACTACTGGCCGCGCCTTGTCGCCGACGTAACTCGCTACGTCAAGACCTGCCGGGACTGTCAGCGACGCAAGACACCGCCGAATAGGCCAGCCGGACTTGTGCAGCCTATCGAGCCACCTCGACGGCCGTTCCAGCAAATTGGGATGGACTTACTGGGGCCGTTCCCGACGTCCAATACCGGAAACAAATGGATCGTCGTAGCTACCGACTACCTCACCCGCTACGCCGAGACAAGGGCCCTACCTAGAGGCAGTGCCGCCGAGGTAGCGAAGTTCTTCGTTGAGAACATCCTCCTGCGTCATGGAGCCCCAGAGGTCCTCATCACCGACAGAGGTACGGCGTTTACTGCTGACCTAACTCAGGCAATACTGAGATACAGCCAAACAAGCCACCGCCGGACCACAGCGTACCACCCACAGACCAATGGCCTCACCGAGCGGCTAAACAAGACCGTCGCCGACATGCTGGCCATGTATGTCGACGTCGAACACAAGACGTGGGATGCCATCCTTCCGTATGTGACCTTCGCATACAACACGGCCATGCAAGAAACGACGCAAATGACGCCGTACAAGCTGGTCTACGGAAGGAGCCCGGCAACGACGCTCGACGCAATGCTACCAACCGCCACCGACGAAGACGACCTCGACGTAGCCGCCTATTTGCAACGCGCCGAAGAAGCTCGACAGCTCGCCCGCCTGCGCATCAAGAACCAGCAGAGGGTCGACAGCCGTCACTATAATCTTCGACGACGCCACATGGAGTACCAACCCGGTGACCGTGTGTGGGTCTGGACGCCGATACGCCGACGTGGGCTCAGTGAAAAACTTCTTCGGCGATACTTCGGGCCATACAAGGTGCTTCGACGTCACGGCGCTCTTGACTACGAGGTCGTCCCGGACGGCGTTACGAACTCCCAGCGACGCCGCGCACGACCTGAAGTCGTCCATGTCGTGCGCCTTAAGCCGTTTTTTTGCGCGTTAGCAACCCTGGAGACTCTACTTCTTCCTTTGTTATTGTATGCACTTGTTTTTTCCTTTCCATGTTCTGTTGCAAGCATCGGGACGATGCTTTTTCAGAGGGGGGCAATGCCACGCCCGCTTCTGCTTTTATTTTGATGTGTTCGAGTTTGACCAGCAAGGACTGTTATCAACGCTCGACGCTGGCCCCGAAGCAGTGTTCGAGAAGCTTCACGATTCTAGTAGATCGTTTTGTTAAGATTGCGCGCCGCACGCGAATGTTCCAGCGTTGTCGAGAGATAACGCCGCCACCAGCGATATTGCTGGAAAGTTCCATAGCACCTGTATAAAAGCCGACGCGCTTGACCGCTTGTCAGTTGATCGACGGACGACGCCCTGTTCGCCGCTATCATTGTACAGCGTGTATTGCTGTAGTTCTATTCTGATTTTCCGGCCACAAGTTCGGCCAAATAAACAGTTTCATCCTGCAAACGCCGACTGCTGTCTTCGTCGACGTCACGACCACGTGACAATATATCGCTGTAAGTGACGTTCTGGTTTTTACGACGCAAGATCTGCAAATACGCCTTTACTAAAATGCGTTTCCACTCATACTTTCCATCTCCTATATAATGGGAACGACAATATAACACAGGACGAACGAATTTCACGTCTTCCTTCCGACCCATACCTTTGGTGCTATATATACGGTACCTCACCTAATGTGGAACCAACCATGTCACGTTAACATCCTGGTCACGCAGTTCGCCGTTTTACTTCGCTCAGGCTACAGTGCCAGGACCTTTATTATCGAAGGAGGAAGCATTCGAAAGAATTCGTTCTTAGTAGATTTATTGCGCTCTATGTCTGTGGGGCCGGAACGCTTTTTCTCGGAAAAGCGGTGCATTGCTTATCAATTCTCCGTTCTTAGTCTCACTTCCTATTTCCTCAGCCAACAGGATATATGTCTCAAGAGTAGTCAACAGGACGCGCTTCTTCCTGCCCAACTTCCTACTTTCGCATTATTATTCTTATTTTATGTGCAACTGACAACACATGACAAATTCCCGGTATACGACAAGCAAAATTGCTGTGACAAGTTGCTACGTGCACGTAACACAGTAAGTTCTCAGCTGAACATAGAGAATATGACATCAGATTTACCTTCTGTCAACTTGCAAACTATGTTCTAAGCACTGCATACAGCATTGGGTGGGATGTGCGCTTCATGCTTGTGCGCAACATAGACTAAAATTAAAAGCCACAGAAATGAGGCATTTCGAGAACACGACATAACGTATACAATGAGTGAATGAATGACGGTAATGTATTCAGATAGTGCCGTAACTGCATGCAAAGTTGTTTGCATCGCAAGCAGGCACTTCGTCTTGCAATACCACTGATGAAAGCGGGCGGCATGCTTGGTTGGGCCAGGCGCTGTATCGTTCCAGCAATTCGTCCCATGAGCTGCAATTTTACATTCTGAATCTTTATTCATTATTGTCATATATTAAGTATGCGCATGGACGATGCTTCATTGTTTAGACTAAGCTTCTCGCACAGATTCCTTCCCCATGATGTCCATATTTACGTCAAAGTCACGACAGCTGTTTAACTTCTCAAATGACGAAAATCACACACTAAAAAAAAAAATCTAGTTCCGCGCGCACAGGTGTTGAAATTAACTGACAGCTCACAAATCTCACTTAACCATGTCTGCGTTATATGACAAGTGCGTACATAGAACGGTATCATTTGTGAAGAGTGGACGTGGGTTCGATTCCCAGCCAGTATACGGCCTCATTTTAATGGAGGCGAAATGCAAAAAAAAAAAAAACAGCCGTGTACTTACATTCAGGCTCACTTTAAAGAACAGCAGGTGGTGAAACTTAAGCCAGAGTCCTCCCACTACGAGGTACCTCGTAATCATATCTTGGTTTTGGCGCATAACACCTGACAATCAAAATTACGTTAATCATTCGCGAAGAATTGTGACTCACGTAAACTGGCATATGTTCATGGCTGCCATACTTACGTTCAGACTTTCTCTTTAATCGCGAACTATGCCGCGGGAGCAAAGCGATGCGTCGCAGGTCGCACGTGCAATATGATCAACCCGCCTCCGAAAACCGTATTGCATAACCAACACTCGACATCGTCTGTGAGAGGGACACAGGAAACCGAGGCTGAAAATCAATATTCGCAACCCGGCGACCAGAGAGACGATGATGCATAGTCTCACGGGAGCGGGGGCAGCAACCGTTGTAGAGAAGGTAATTCAAAGTGTGGGAACAAGCGGGCGCAAGTTTCGAGCCCAGGTGCTTCTATGTATGTACGACTATAGGATCAAAATGTTTCATCCTCGAATTCGCCCAGACCCTCCCCCCCCCCCTGGTGTTCTGTTGCTGCGTCCTATTATTATTTTTTTTTCTTTTGTCAATCCACGCACCGACTCCTGCACGCAAAAAACGCCGCCACCGGCACGTGAGCTTTTCTGGTGTGCGCCCCGAGCCAAACCGCTCCCGCCCACAGCCTGCCCCTTTCGGCATCGCCCTCGTTCTCCTCCCGGGATGAAAAGGTAGACCGCCACTCCTCAGGTCCGCAATATGGCTCCCCGTCACATACATGACTCACCACCGCCACTGCAGGCGGGTTACGTTCACAAGCTTCGTGAGCAAGGACCCCCCGCGTGACTCCATTGGCTGCGCCGATGTCAGCGCGGTAATAGGTTTGACAACCGCAGGTCTTCGCAGCTAATCGTTCTTGTCGTCCACGCTATATCGACAGGCTCTCCATGATAACACAGATGTCCGAATCAACGAACGTCTAACCTCAACTGTTTGTACGCGTCTATTCTGCCATGCCGCCTACAGGGTTCATGATCATCGAAGTCATCGCTCGTGTGTCCTGTTGGAGCTTCGTAGCACGGTACAGATGCATTTTACTATCATCAATGTCTCCGCCATTTTTCTTCTCCTATCTTATTAATTTATGGCAGTACATCGATCATCTTTATTTGTTCTCATCCCACTAAGCCCAGTTAAATAATATTTTCTTTTATTTCCAAAAGAGTTGCATGTAATTAACTCCGAAATTATACTAGCATGCTTGCTCATTGCTTAGATGAACTGTCGACGAGCGAATTGCTTAGTTAATACGGTCCCCTGTATTCGCATATGGCAAGTGCTTTAGAGAGAACATCCTGTTTAGCAGGGCATAGGCAGAAATTTTTTTTCGGGTGGGGGGGGGGGGGGGGTGATTGCTTGACACTTTGGCAGCGGCGGCAGGCTGTGCGCACACGCGTACTCAAGCTCATTGCATCGATTTTTTCAGCCTATTCATCGACTTATCGAAGTGGTGACGCCCGTACCAGCAGTTCCTGCTGCTATCGCCGACTGTTCCTGGCGTGCCATCTGCCTACTTCGGCGTGACGTACAGTGACGTTTTCCCGTGGTTCCTTCCTGGCTTTTGGCGGGCGTTTCTCACACTTTGGCAGCGGCGGCAGGCTGTGCGCACACGCGTACTCAAGCTCATTGCATCGATTTTTTCAGGTACTGCAGTGGCCTGCCAAAGGCGTGCTTTCTTGACCCTGGTCCCCTGTGGAAACCGGGCTGCTCAACGTTGTGTTACCACCTTTACCAAGCCTGTCTGCTTCTTCCACCTGCTGCAGCCTATTCATCGACTTATCGAAGTGGTGACGCCCGTACCAGCAGTTCCTGCTGCTATCGCCGACTGTTCCGGCGTGCCATCTGCCTACTTCGCGCGCGTGACGTACAGTGACGTTTTCCCGGGCTTCTTCCTGGCTTTTGGCGGGCGTTTCTCACACTTTGGCAGCGGCGGCAGGCTGTGCGCACACGCGTACTCAAGTCATTGCATCGATTTTTTTTTCAGGTTAGTGTGCATTTCCTTATGCAATAATAACGGTGAATACGTCCTCTCTCTGCTGCCGCTGCCAAGGCTGTGTGTATTGCTGATATTGCCGCATGTGTATTACCAGTTCATGTGGCCCTTGTGACCTTCGGTGACGCTAGTAGACGTTTCACGTAGATATGTCTCTGGATGCTGACACTTGTCCATGCTGCAAATGCCTGTGCTCAGATGAAGAAGTTGATGTGTGAAGGGTGTAGCTGTCGCTATCACTTTGGAAAGTGTTCCATTGCTTTAAGCACATACAAGTCAAAAAGCGAAGCGTGGCGTAGGTCGTGGAGATGTCCAGCATGCAGATCAAAAAGTCTACATGTGTTCAGGGCTCCAAATCTAACAGTAACGAGGCAGATTTTGCAAGCTTGTTCTTGAGTGTGAATGAAAAACTTGATGGATTGTTGGGACTGAAGGACACGGTGAAAAGCATTGAGGAATCGTAAAAATGATGTCTGGTCAAATGATGAAATTCTGAACCACCATCCGTCGCCAGGACAAAGAATTGCTGATATAAGAACAGAGTGCAGAAACTGGAAAACCACGAGGCAATTTCTGCATCAAAAAATGTCACACAGGAACTCAATGAACTCGAGTGGCACAGTAGAAAGCTAAATCTGAGTTCCACGGGATTCCGGTTTCAAAAAATGAAAACGCATTGCAGAAAGTCAATGATTAGCTCAACAATGGGTCTGCCTCAGCTCACCGACAGCGACATCGTGTCGATACACCGACTACGTGCTGTTCGTGACAAAGCCCCGGAATTATAGTTCACTTCGCAAGCAGTCAGTGAGGGAAGAATTTCTGAGCAAGCGACATGTACTGAAAGAAACCAAGGAACAGTGCTACATTCTGGAGAATCTGACGAAAGCTAACAGAATTCTGCTAGGACAGACAAAAGCTTGGGCCAAGGACCATGGCTACAGGTATGCGTGGCACAAGAATGGCAAAATTTTTATCAGAAAGAGATGGCGACAGAGCAGTCATTGTGCGTGATGCTGCTGATTTAGAGAGAGTAGAATAAGACGCCTTGTATTCCAATTGTTTAGTACTACTTTGATTTGAATTTCGATCATGGCAACTCCTGACTTTATTGAACCAAAGAATTTCGACAGCTTTGTAGACACGAGCAGGCTAGTTTCTATCAAAATGTTTTCATCTGAATGTACAGTCCGCTGTAAACAAGGGAACGCAGTTGGAGGTGCTATTCAACCATCTAGAAAACGCATTTGATATAATCATGCTTACGGAAACGTGGTATGCCGAAAAAAGCAATATTTTCAGTATCCCTGGGTATCAAAACTTTCTGCTAAATAGAACTGCTAGCAGAGGGGGCGGTGTATACATGATGTGAAAGGCCATATTATTTGCGATATGTTACCGGAGTTCTGTCGCATGAACACTGACTATGAATCTGTCTGTGATCTCCACCGATCCTTAGTGGCTGTTGTTTATCGACCCCCAGCGGCAATTTTCAAAATTTTATGCGTTTCCTCGAATCCCTTCTCTCCTACGTAGGTGAATATAACTATGATATCATACTAGGAGGAGATTTTTAATGTAACAGTTAGCTGACACCGCTAACAAAAGAACGCTAGAACAAACAATTTGTTCATTTGGCTGTAGTAATGTTATTACCGTGCCTACAAGACTCCCATTACCTCTTCTTCGTTACTTGATCTATTCATAACAAATATACATCCCTGCCGACGAAGGCGGGAGTCATGGGTACAGACATTAGCGATCACAACAGCATATATTTATGTGTGTATACAAATACGCTTAAGATAACTAACGAACAAAAAATGGCCTTTCAAGAAATAACACCTCGAACATTGGAGACTTTCCGAGAGAAAGTAAAAGTTTTGATTGGAGCGAAATATTCAAAGAAAGCGATCCTGACTGCGCGTATAGTAATTTGTGAATATTTTTTGTCTCTATACATCAGTCATTTCCAACCAGCTTTTACGAAAATCGAAAAAAATTCGTAAGCCATGGATTACGCCTTAATTACTAAGCAAGATTCAGGTTAGGACAGAATGTTTAAAAAATTTCTTAAAACTCGCGATGTTGAGCTACTCAGAACTTACAAACATATCGTAATATTCCTAACGAAAGAATTAGAAAGGCTAAGGATAACTATTTCTGTGACCTTTTTTCTATTCTGCGTCAAGAGCAGACATACGTGGAAAAATCTAAACGCTTTATTAAATCGATCGAGGCATTCAGGAATTTTAACACAATAAGACAGAATGACGACGATTTAGTGGAAAACGACTAGCAGATTTGTTCAATGATTATTTCGTCATATTGATACCGGAGAAATTAACGACAATGCCCTGCATTACTTAGAACGTACTTGCGACAAAACGTTTTTTCTTAACCCTGTTACAACCACAGAGGTGATCTCTACTTTTGTAGGCTCAACAACAGTGCTAGTAGCGATGCTGATGGTATTAAAATAAAACCTGTCAAACACGTGATAGACCTTATAGCACCTAGCCTAACACATGTTTTTAATCTTTGCTTAGCAGAAGGGGTTTTCCCAAAACGAATGCAAATAGCCAAAGTAACTGTTCTGCACAAAAAGGAGACAAAAATAGTATAGCTAACTCAGGCCAGTATCCCTCTTGCCCATATTTTCTAAAGGCCTCGAAAAAGTTTGTTTGTCAGACTGATCAGCTTTTGCGATAAACATGAGATAATACATACGGCACAATTCGGCTTCAGGAAAAAGCGCTCAACAGAACTCGCTCTGTTAGAACAGAAGGAGTTCATTTTGAATGCTTTTGAACATCGACACTTGGCTCTGGGCATCTACGTAGATTTCACGAAGGCTTTTGATTATCTTATTCATAGCCTGTTATTAAAAAAACTCGAAAAGTATGGATTTCGCGGTAAGGTATTGGCCCTTCTCCGCTCTTATTTAGGTTGCAGGCAGCAATTTGTAAATATAACGGCCATTCTTCCGACATCAAACCAATTTTGTCCGGTGTTCCACAAGGAAGTATCCTGGGTCCATTTCTATTTAACTTGTACATTAATGATATTGTCAATATTGATAAAACCACAAAATTTGTAATTTACGTCGACGACACGACTTTACTTTTCTCCGGTACGGTATTGTCGGACATAATGGATAGAGCAAACAATACGTTAACGCAGCTAGGTAAGTGGACCGATTACAATGCATAAAGATTAATACTACCAAAACAAAAGCTGTAGTTTTCGGCCAAAAAACAGGGAGGTGGTCACCGATGCAGTTTTAGTGTATAATGGCGCACTTATAGACAGAGTTAAAACATTTAAGATACTAGGTGTACTATTTTCTGAAAGAATGTCTTGGGACGACCATGTTAGTTATGTAGCACAAAAATTATCTAGCATTGTAGGGATAACGTATCTAAACAGACGAACTCTCCCCACGTACGTTAATGTTCTTATTTATAACTCGCTATTTTATTCACATGTAATCTATTTCATCTTGTATGGGGATCAACGACATTCACGAATTTACGAATACTGTACTCCCTTCAGAAAAAAATGTTAAGGTATATATATAATGTGGCTTTTGATCATCCTTCAGCATCGCTTTTCCATAGGCATCATACTCTACGTATTCCATCTCTCTATTCTTACCGCCTGTCCATAGCATACAAATCCGAAATTAAACGATAACGGCCATTTCCTAGCTCGATTAGCCTGTTTAGAAAGGGGTATGCAGCCATATTCAGTGCGCCATCCAGAGACGTTGGAAAGTACCGTTATGTCGAACAAATTACGGGACACAAATGCTAAAAACACAAGCTTCCGGAGTTACTAAACTTGTTTAGCAACCAAAACATTGCACCGGAGAGATCATCTACAAAAAAACTGCGCACTTTTTTTGCCAAACGTTGAAGTTTATTTGTATTCATAGTTTTGCAGTGGTTCTCCCCTCATATTTCTAATGCTTGTTTTGAAACAATTTTTATGTTCTGTAAGCACCATTGTCATTTCATAAATCTAAACCCATACGTTGTCTCGTTTGCCCACGATGAATTTCAACACTGGTTTCTCTAGGCACGAATATTTTCTCAAAATGTTTTCTAGTTACGAAAGGTTTTGTGATACAAATGTTGTGTGATTACATGATATTTTCAATGAAAATGAATTGTATTTCGAAATGTTTTCTCTCTTCCATCTCTAATTTTTTTTCTTAGGTTTCTTTGTCCTGTTTATGTACACTGTTTTAATAGCCTGTCACTTTTGCATTCTCATTGTCATTTTGGTTATTCAATATGTTCAGCCAGTCTGCTGTAAACGCGCCGAAGTGTACATTTTGGGGGGCCGGAGCTAGTCAAGCTGCTCGTCAGCTTTTTCTCCCTGCCTCCCTCATCTTATGCTTGATGAAAAATAAAGGACCTATTATTATTATTAAGGTTTACTGATTGCCGTACAGGTGTGGTGTATAAAGTTCTTTTATACTCCGGCCACTTCTGCGTAGGGCAGTCGGGCCGCTGTGCTTTCCAGAGATTAAGGGAACATAAGAGATTGCTTAACGGAGGCTCACGTCTAATCTGCCTTTACTTTATCGAGAGTGCAAATTCACGTCGAAACTCCATGAATGCACTGTTTTGTATATTCACAGGAATATGGAAACGCGTCTTATGTTTGAAGCCTGGCATATTGATAATACAGATACGGCATGTGTGAGCCAGCCATCGAATGACTTGCTTAAAGAAGAAATCAATGCCTGATGAGTTACCTCTCGCGTAGAGCCCGCGCTTGCCGTATTGATAGGTACATCGGCTTTCCTACAGGCGTGCGCAGATTAGTTATTCTGCTTACTTTTTTTCTCCGTCGCTGAGCGCCTTTTCAGTTGTTAGTCGGCGTTTGTGTTGTCTTGACTTTTCCCTTGCGCCCGTGTTTGGACGCCGAGTCTTTTAATATGAATACCTACCAATTAGCTCGTGTCTCTATTATTCTACGCCTCCACGCAGGTCACATGTGATGTCTCAATTGGAAATAGGCATGCGTGTGGAATATTGTTCTGTGGCAAACTGGTTCGAGGGGTTTTGTGTATCGAAAGCTAAGTTTGGTCTTCCTGTATAATGCTGCCTGCGAATTGGAATATTGTTTTGCATCAAGAGATGCCAGCATGAGCATGGGAGAAGCCTATATGCTATACTTCTAAGGTGCTGGTGTGCTGAATCATATGAATGTCCTGTGTAGCTGTAGTAGAAATGGTGTATTGGGCTGGTATACGTGGAAGCTAGAATTACTAGGCTCCTTTAGCTGAACGTCGCTTACGCTCAGCCACTCGCAGATGTAGCGTCCCGAGAGAGTGCAGGAACTGCCTAGATTTGGTGTTTGACGACCGCGTCCTGCCGAGACGCGGTGAGCTTGGCTGCAAAACAACGGCGAAACCAAGTGGACGCACCTTCACGCTGCCGTCAGTTGGCTTCGCGAGCGGAGCGAGAGATGCGTTCCACGTACCGCCGGTCGCACGATCGTTCTGCGTATGCGCACTACAGTTTTTTCAACATGTTTGTGTGTTAATTGAGTTCCTTCTACGCGTTTATGTGCATTCGCCGGTCTGACCGGAGCGGATCGTAATTGCCCAGCTAAAGGTGCCTAATTACAGGTTTTCGAGAACGTGAACAGCGTGGACGTACAAATCGAGGCATCTATTTCATTACACGTTTTCGCCATTATTTTTTTCTACTTTGTGATTTACTTCAACATATCTTCCCCCTTTTCGAATAGGTTTTTCTATGAGAGCACGATCGAACATTTACATAAAATTGTCCATTTAGGATTTGTAATTTGTCTTCCTTATTATATAAAAACCAATGACATCATCAGCTCATCACCGTTGTGATTCACCGTAAAGCTAAATCACCGTTGTGATTTAGCTTAATTATATAAAAACAGAAATCAGAATTTTCTGGTGTTATGAACTCAATACGGCGCCTTGCTCGTAACAATGCTTACTTCCCAATAATTGCTTGATAATACTCGCACTCGTTTATCTATTGAAGTTTTTGAAGGTTGACTCATGTCGGCTAGACAATGTTAACTGTAGTTCTTCGCGTTCAGTGTAACATTAATCTGCTTACATGTCTTGTATGCTGTCTCTGTGCTCACTGCTTTTTTCTCTTGTTTATGTTTTGCTACTGAACGTGTGGTAGCATCCAAGTAGCATATAAACATTTTCCTGGTTGAACTGCCGGCACTCATAGAAAGCGCAGCATGTACACACAAATAGAGATTGAATGTTATATATTATTGCGATAGCAATTACATGGTCACTGTCGGCGGATTTTTGCAGTCGCCGTCATGTTCAGTAGAGAGTCCAAACCGATAACATCGGTGTTTGACAAGGGCAGAGACTTGGCATGGTTTGAAATTCATGACTGTAAACTTCAGCGCAGTCTGTCGTCGTCTTTCTTGCCTTTGTGTCTTCAGGCTGTAAGTTTACCGTCACGATAACATGGCCCGGCGCATCGTATGTTGTACGCGCTAGTAAAAAAGTTAGTTTCTCCGCAGCGGCGAAGCAATGAATGCGATAGGAACAAATTGGAATGTAACGCGAAGAACGGACAGCAGCTCGATATGGGCAGCTCGTCGCTCGAGCCCGAAGGACGCACGAAAAGAACGCACACAGGACGAGCGCGAGCTATCATGCGTCACAGCTCGATATTCGAAGCGCACTGCTGAAACATGAAGGACGCACGAAACGAACGAACAGGTACACACAGGACGAGCGCGAACTAAATGTTGCAGTTGTTACTTATTTCTGTTTCAGCAGCGCGCTCCTTTCGCAAACGCGGCCGCTGCAGCGAGCGAAGTGACCTTCGTACGCTCTTTGACTTCAGCGCGAACATCGCGGGAAAAGCACAAGACATACAACCCCGCGCTCGACCCCCCCGCCCTCCCCTTTTTTTCCTTGAGATAAGCGCACGAAGGCGACCACGCCCTATAGGGCGAAGAGGCTCGGCGTTTGCAGGAGCGGGTCGGTGGCCTCCAAAGCGCGCCCAGCGCCTAGCGCGCACATCGCGTCATCTCGCTGGTGAGTAAGAAAGCGTGCTGTAGTATATGGCGTATATAAATAGCTCGCCATTAATATGCTGAAAGACGCTACTCTCCGTGGCTTAGCCGTCTAACACCGCGCATTTCGGAGCGAGAGGTCGACCGTTGGATTCCGCGCGTGGGAAAGTATTTCTGAAATATTTTTTCTTTGTGGCTTTTCTATATATATATATATATATATATATATATATATATATATATATATATATATATATATATATACGGTGCATGACGGCCGCGACGGCGATGACAAAAATCAGCCGAGACGGTCCATTTAAATGCTATCGCAATTAAAGGTGTGAGCGCTGGGGACGAACGCGGTGAAGCATAGATGCAAGGAGGAGCCCGTCTCTGTCATACGATGGGAGCATGCGGTAATATTTCCCCGCGTGCGAGGCCTGCCATCGAGGTTTGCTCAAGAAGAGAGGAAACGTCCCGCCCGTCTTTCATCGAGGGAAGCAGCGTGAATGCCTCCTTTTGGGCGTTGTTCGAGCAGCAACTGCGAAGTTTGATCATAAGGGCGGGGGGGCGAAAGCTGGCGCGCGCGCGCTATCTCGGCAGCCATTAGTGCACGGCTCATATACGTGCTCTGCGTTCCACGCTTCGCCTTGCGACGACAGGCAGCACGAGAACCGCTTTGCTCCCTGGAGCGGCCGTATTCACTTAAACCAGCCTCTCATAGAGTTACGCTAGATCAGATCCAAAGAGTTAGCGGCTAGTCTTAGTACTTCGTGTAACAGTTTGTTTTCGTTGCATTCATCGCTTTCATTGCTTCGGCTTTACGGCGAAACTGACTTTTTTACGATAATGTGGTGGTGCTCTAAAGCTAAGGCAGCAGCGCCCATGTGCCTGTGATACATTCCACTGTGGAAATGCTTAGAAATTTCCAGGTGACCATATTCAACTGCTATCTCTCACAAAGTAACTCTCGATGGACATGCTTAGTTAAGAAATGCGAGTGAATTCTGGCACGAAAAAGCCGTTTTTTGACAACAGTTTTATTCTTCTTTTAGGACCAGAATTACGTCATTGCTAGCAGTATAGCAATCCTGCACTGAGATCTTCAATATGTGCCAGACATATTTTGAATATGTGTGTTTAGACTCTGTGATGTTACTCTTTGTTATTGACTGTTCTTCTTTTATATTTTCAGCATCAGCATTATTGGTACATTTAGCAGTGTATGGCGCAGTATAAACTGGGATTTTTTTCTAGTTAGGTTCATTTTCCCCCAGCCTTCGGGCTCTGTAGATAAATTATATTTTAAAACTTTGCTTGGCTGTGTTCACGCTTTTTTCAGCCGTGCCTGTTACTTCTTTTGCATTTTTAAACGTTTAACCATTTTGTTACGAAATTCAGTCTTGTAAGTATGTTCAGGGCAATAAATACTATGTCTTGTGAATGTGCACTGGTGAAACTACTTCGTATTTCTATACTTCCACTTAGAATGTAATAATTAATTTCTGTTGTAATGTATTAACTTTTTCGAGTGAAGTTAACAGATGTTTTATGCTAATAAATTGCTGCCATTAAATGTGTTATAAAAACGTTGCTCTAAACTGCGACAGGGGATGCCACAGAGCGCCCCCAGAAAAAGCTTTGATGGGGTCTTAAAGGTACTTGGATACGTTTGAGAAGAGCTTTAGTTTTTACACATAAAAAGAGGTTAAAGCATAAATATGGGACCTCAATTTGCTAATGCTCATGTCCATTTGCTAATTCCTCTATTGTACTTGTGAACACCATGGTGTAAAAGAGAGACAACGCACTCATGACTGATTTGGTGCTTCACAATGATTTGGTGCTTCACAATGATGATTGGTGCTTCACATAAGACACACACAATATGTGTGTGTCTTATCAGAGCAGTGTTATAGAGTGACAAATTTGCAGTTGTGTTCTCTCTAGTTGATTGAATGCGCTGATTGCAGTGAGCTGAGGGATCTCCTTCAATGAACGACAACGAATATAAGTCTTCGTTGAGATGGTGGCATATTATTTTCCATGCGTTAAATTTTTCAATGCGTATGATAAATTTATTGAGGATATTTGTGACAAATAAAGCAAAATATATCGGATTTAATTAGCTCGAAATATTAAAGTATGCGTGAACAATATCATTGCCACATGTGACCGTTGATTGTTCTGGTGTGCTCAAGGATTGTGGCATGGATATGTACGACTTACATTTGAATAGTTCAGTGCATCAATCTATATGCAGTGGAATGTTGGTGCGAATATGCCCATGCAAGCAATTTCATTTGACTCTGTTTTAGTGCGCTTAAACTAAGAACCTCAATAAACGCAATATAGTTGTAATGCTTTAGGCTCGACCAATTTTGAAGTGCATTTCAACAATGCACTGCATATAGCAATGATATTTTGGCTGTTTTGTGCTTCTGGTGTAGTGGATCGTTAGTAATGCTTTGTTCTTTTTCTCTCTCTAGGAGGAAGTCACAGAAGATCAAAGAAATCTGATGTCCCTATTGTCGAAGAGCATAATATTAGAACCCACACTGTGTGCTTTTTTGAACGTGTGATGTTAATTTGTGTTAATGGCAATGTTTTATATTCTCGTGTATTTTTATGACTGCTTTCTGCAGCAGTTCAAGTCTTTTTTCTGTAATTTGATTTGATTGATGTTTTTTATTAAGATCACCTGTTGTTATCTAGGTTCTTGTTTGTTCGGTAGTTCTTGAAGCTAATTTATGAGCATTCGTTGGCTATTGGTTGCTAAGAGAAGCTGTATTAAGTATCGATCACTAAGAACAAGTACTTTAGACGCCCTCGAGGTGGCTCATAACATGTATACTAAGATGGGGATAGCCATCAGAGGAAAAGTGACGTTACGTAGGTCTGGACAAGTAAGGGCATTGTCTAATTGCCCTCCGATATCTTCTGATAAGTTTTGGCGTGGCGGCCATTGCATCAAGCTTGAAATCTCGTATGGTGTGCCTAGAAATTGTTGGCTCTCGAGATGAAGCAGCCTGCGTAAATAGTGCGAAAGAATGGGTTGTAGAAGCTGCACATTTCATACGTAAGGTTATGAAAAAATCTCGCTGTGCCAATTATGACGTGGCTCTCCCCTTGTCCGTTCTGTATGCGACCGCGGGCCGTTTATTGTGCGTAGTCTCATCATCGAACGGTGGCCAAATGGGATCGCGCAGCGATTATTAGCCCGAAGGCATGCGAATCATAACCGTACTGCCGCATATGATTCCTCTACCGGTTCTGCAAGCAGAGTCCCACCTCAGCACTATTGACGAGTTGCTGCGTCGGCGTCGTTGTGCATGCTTTGCTTCGCTTAGACCAAGCAAAGCAGGCGTGCTTTGCTTGGACGCTGCATTGGCCCGGTGTGTGGGACACACACAGCGCAGCTTCCACGACAACCATTATCGTCCTGTTGAACTGTATGCAACGAAGTGTTAAACATCTGGTCTCCTTGGCAGTCCGGTTTCTTATCGGGCGAGTGCTGTAGTTTCCGGCCTTCATTGCGCCGAGGACCAAGATGGTGCGACGGTTTGTAGCAAACAGGAGATGCGAACGTTGCACTACGATCCATACCAATACTGTGTGCCGATTGTTACCAAAGGAAGGCCAGACGTTGGTATGTTGCCGACCTCGCACTTACAGCTTATCTTGCCGAGCTTGCTGCCATATGACAGAGTAGCCAGGCAGCCAGGCTGTTTCTCTGTTTAAATGCTTACTCTTCTAGGCTAATCATTCGTTCTTACTTAATGCAACCTATCCACGGCATATCTAGTGTACATCTGACCACGTCCACTTTCGGATAACATTTGCCGCCTTGCCTCTGCAACTGCAGGGATGCGAATTCATTGGGCAGGTCGAGTGGCTTTGTCAAAGCAGGTTCGGCAACCCATACGCAAATATACCGTACGCCCTTTCGCATTTTCCTGAAGATGCCCTTGGCCAGATGCTCTATGAAGAAGAAAATCTGCAGTGCACAACAGGAGCTCTTAAACCTCGTTGTGGGTCAGACCTGCACGGCTGTTTAAATGGACACTGAAGGCTAACAACAGTTTGTGCTAGGGATGAAGGTTAAATGCTTAAGAATGTCTAAAACGCCAATATTTGGTCTTGCAGCGCTTTACTAATCCAGAAATTAAAGTAACTGTAGGACACGATTTGCGCCACCAGTGATACCCTCAGGAAGAACTGTCATGATGTAGCACGTCCCCAAGTACACTTATTCACTAGTACCCAGGCTTCCGATGCTAAAAGGGAAGAATGCGGTGCACTACATCGTAGAATAGATAAGGAACTACTGTTTGATTCACGAAAAAAAGCGCTTCTCGGTCATACCAAGGAGAACGACATGATTAGCCCAGAAGTGAGTTTCGTGTTACACTGGCCTGAGCTCCACTGGTGCAGTGTGTCTCAGAAGTGGTGGTTTCGTTATCGCGCGAGAAACCGCTGTTCCCGCACTCGGCAGTGGGCAAGGCAAACGCTACCTCAGAGGGCCTTTCCGAGATGGGCGGTTTGAAAGTGTCCTAATGGTGTGGGAACCTTAAAAGTGACATTATTTCTTACTACGTATTTCCTTGGCACGAAACATGCACTACAAAATTTCCGGAAATCTTTTCAGCAATTGACCTCAAGGTAATATTTTCCCTTAGCGTCTCTTTAGGCAACCGAGAGGAGGCTACATTGCGGAAGCTTTGTGTTGGGGTTACGCTTGCCACTTCTTCGACTGCTGTGAGGCCCCAATAATACTGCACTCCCTATGGTACATCGTGCTGTTATCGTAACGCTACAATCCGAAATGCGACACTGTCTCATCGATGCAGTGAACTTGCTCAGGTCTGCAGTTAGGCCATCTTCGCCTACCTTCGGGCATCAGGCTTCAGGAATGGCCGCGCATATGACCTTGATCGCTGATTCTACAACTCACTCTTGGAGTTTCTCCACGAAGTGAATTGCCTGTTTACCTTTCACAACCTATTCTTCATTGACTGAGGGGAAGCTTTAGAAAAATAATTACTATAGGATTCTGATCCATTACAAGAATTACATAATAGCGAAACTCGCTAAAAGAAGCAACATCACTCAATAGAGACTTTTATTCTGCAAGGTGTCGTTTTGTAATGGTGTCTTTTATTGTTTGCCTCATTCCGTCTCTTTTTGATATCCTTGTCAGATGCGTTCCCGCGTTATCGAACCCTCAATGTTGAGAGAGCGGTTTTGGATTGAATTCTGTTTTAATATTCTTTTCGCTGTACACTGCAGCATACATAACACAACATACGTTGTACATTGTGACAGAACCGACGTACGTTTGCGTGTTTTGATATTTTTAATCAGTCATGTTTCTGTAAAGAGATGTTAAATATATCATAATATTGTAAGGAGAATTCAGGGTAGGACATGAGCGGGAATATGTACTTGCTGCAATAGTATGTAATCATCTGCCACTACACACAATATGGTGGATCTGCCCACGATACTGCCTCGTTTTCATTTCGCCACCGGGGTAAACTGTCATATTTTTATGCTAAAGAATTTATGGACACAAGAACTTGGTTTCAGAAGCTGTTCCTTCTAGGGAAACTGTTAATATGCCCCTGCTCACTGAGTATATTCCACGAAAATTTTTTTGATATGTTTGGATGTTAGGTAGTGCTCACATTCAGCAATCACGGAGAAGCGTAGCGGGATGTCTTATGCAGTGACATCTGTGCTTTGTTTCTGCAATTGGCAATTCATCAAGTGAAGAAAAATTTTATTTGATTTGGTATTTGATTTCTGTGACATTGCGTTATTACGGCAACCTCAGCTGCATTTTGGTCCTGTGTACTTGGAATTTGATGCAAAATTAGGAAACACATGGGGTCAAAATTAAAGGGACTGTCTACCATCCTTCATTGCTTTTCCGTTTTGTACCGCTATAGAATGCGTACCGTCTGAAGTGTCCAACCTTGCAGCGGTTTCTCTGGAAAGTGATGACGATTGTATAGCCGAAAAAAGTTAAAGCCGAAGGCACACGTAATTTCCGTAGAATTACGTCATTTTCGCTGAACACTATTGTAGTGAATGTAACAGTCGTTTTCAGCGTGCTAGCTGTTAAATGAAGCCTTATTATACGATTACGAGCAACTTGTTTTGCTGTAATCGCAGTCTATGCGTTCAGTTGCAGCACTGCTGCCGCAATACAATCCAGGTCGATTCATCAAAAAAGGCACAATAAGGCATGCCTTCACCGCGCAGCACCTTGAGAGCATCCTAAAATATAGCGGCACAGTACGAGCAGCGCGGTGAGCAGCATGGCATAGCGCATTGTGTTTGAAGCTGACGAAATCGAAGACGGCGCCGCAAGCAGCGCCGCCGGGCCCGGTTTTGGAGGCGTGAGGAAAGCAAAAATTACTCTGACGTAACCGAAAGTCTGCCTGAAGTGCGTAATACAATTTCCACTTATACATGTTTGTTTTTAAGCAGAATGAGTCTACTGCGAGCATTTCTTGTCCTACCAGTAGATTGACCACATCGCTGTTGTGTGACGCTAGCGGTCATTCTTTCACGATTTTGAACATCAAATTAAGAATACTTTCTTTTTTGTGGGGAAAAGCATGCTCGTTGCCGCCCGACGTGACAAACGATCTTCTCAATTTCACCACAATCAGAAAAAAATTTCCGAGCGGTAGATAGTCCCCTTTAGTGAGGCAAACCCCACTACGGCAAGCCTCATGTAGGATTGTTCGTGCTGGTGTAATAAACCATATGTCCTTTTATAATTATCTCGTTTTTCTTTGTTTGAAGGCAACACTCTTATGACCTGTCCTAGTTTTCTTTGTGCAGTTTTCGGGTCGTCCAGTTTTCCAGCGACTGAGGATGGTGAGGAGTCCGCATCAGAGACGCCCGCTACGCTTGTAAACTTATGTGACTATGAGACTGATAAATCGACCCATTTAAAAATACACGTGAGGGTTCATATAGGCGAGCTTCCGTGTAAGTGCCGTTTGTGCACTCAGAGATGATCCGAAAGGGGTGCACTGAATATGGACCCGTGAATCATACAGGCGACAGGCAACAAAAACTCCACCTGTGCCATGAAGAGCTTCTCAGCTAAGTGCAGCATTTCCGAAACCCCATGAACCCACTCAAAGAGCGCCCGTGTTTTTGAGGCTGTTTAGTGTCTGGTTCAGTCAATTTTTTACTAATACATTATTTTTCTCTCTAGGGGAAGTCACAACAGGTCGACGGAACCTGATGTCTTTATTGGCGAAGAGAATAATATTGGGAGCCGACGCTGTCTGGCTCATTTTGAATATGTGATGTTACTTTTTCTTAATGGCTATGTTTATCATTCTCCTCCATTTTTATGACTGTCGTCTTCAGCAGTTGATGTTTTCGGTGCAATTTGATTTGATTGATATTCTTTTATTTGGGTCCTGTTTTATTTTATAGGTTACTGCGAGGTTGCTTGTTCATGAAGCTATTTAGGCAATATTCGTTTGCTTATAGCTTTACTAAGAGAAGCTGAAATATATGTGAATTTTTAAGGCCCTTATCTAGCCAGTTACCATAATCATTGTTCACATCTCTTGTGCCATGAACTGCCGCTCTTTGGCGATTCAGTGGCCCTTGCGCCATAAAGCATCATATATCGTCATTAGATGAATGATTTCATTTGCCTCAAGGACCAACAAGGCCATGTATGCAGCTTTTGTTGCCTGCTTCGCACTGCATCGATTCCCACAGGGCGTGGGATCTGCCGGATTTTTATAATTGCTTTGTAAGAGCAGTGCTACACAATGACAAATTGGGAGTAACGCTCTCCCGAGTTGATTGAATGTATTGATTGCCGTTAGCCGAGTCAAATCCTTCATTAAACGACAACGTATGTAAGTCTTAGTTGAGATGGCGCAACAATCATTTCCTTGCATTAAAATTTTCAGTGCATCTGATAATTTATTGACGGCATTTACGATAAACAAAGCAAAAGTATGTGATACTTAGCTAAGAATTTTATAAACATGAAAAAGAAAAAGCCATTACCACATTTCGACCATTGATTCGTCTTGTGTGTTGAAGATTGTGGCATGGATATGTACAGTATGGTCTGAACGGAAAAAGGTTAGCGCAAGTGACCGACGGCCGGAGCCGAAAATTCGCGACACATGGCGCTGTTGCTCACGAGCATGCCAGTACCGAGTTTGCCAAGCACATTCCATTTTCCAAAGCAGGGTGGCCGGCGGTCCGGAGGAACGCAGCCCAATCTTGATGTTCGCCCATGCGAAAGTCCATATAGGCGATGCGCAAAGCACCGACGACGCCGTTTGCCGCCATGGCTCGGAAGCGCTGACGGGTACCGGCGAGCAGTGTTCCCGCGAGCGTCTACGCGAGTGCACGGATGGATGTGTTTTCGTCGTGATTTAACGACTGTGTCGGGCCTCAGCGATGTCGAAAAATTACTGCTGCGTTGTCGGCTGCTGAAACACCCACAAAAATCGCAGGAACGCACTTCTACAGGTTTCCGGTGCTATTTCAGGAGCGAGAGCGATGGCGGCGGTGGATTGCGGCTGTACGACGTAGAAAGTAAGCAATCGCGCTTTGTTTACGGCAGCGTTAGAACGATTACCGTGTTTTTATTTCTCCATTTATGTCGCTACGTATTCAGCGAGACCTGGAGACTTACAAAGAGGGTTCAACTTAAATTGAGGACGACGCAGCGAGCGATGGTAAGGAAAATGATGGGTGTAACCTAAGAGACAAGAAGAGAGCAGAGTGGGTCAGGGAAGAAACGGGGCTTAAGGATATCATAGTTGAATCAAGAAGAAATGAATATGGGCCGGGCACATAGCACGTCGGCAGGATAACCATTGGTCATTAAGGGTAACTGACTGGGTTCCAAGAGATGGCAAACCGCGTGAGGGGGAGACAGAACTTAGGTGGGTAGATTAGATAAGAGGTTTTTAGGTATAACGTGGCAGCAGCAGCACAGGTCCGGTTGATTGGCGGAACATGGAGAGGACTTGCCCTGCAGTGGGTGTAGACAGGCTGATGACATATTCAGCGAACGCTACTACGTTTACACTTGGTCGCCTCGCCAGCATTGTAGATGCTACAATGCACATGATGTTGTTATTAGTGATAAGACGCGATGCCTAGGATCTCTTGAAAAACGAATGGCGCGAAGCGGCCATGCCAGATAATGTGGGGAAAGTGACGGCTCCTTTACAAAAGCGCAGTGAAATCACACGTGTGCTGGACGAAATCGGCTGCATTCTACCTATTGATGGCACTGGAATGCGATCATCGGTGCAGAATGTTCGCTGTGCGCTCCTGCACCGGTGATGACAAGTGTATCGTTTATTTTTTCACAAGTTTATCGTGCTGGTTTCAAAGTTTTACCAACGCTGACCCTTCGCGTGGCCACACATGTGAAATCTATACGCCCGGTGCGACAGCGCTCCCTCAAAATCTACTATATAAAACACATGGCACGTAAACGAAGCTACTGTGTCGAGAAAAACGTTGGTTCACGCGTCAACGCAATCAGGCATTATTGATCGCGACGTTATAATGAAGGCGGTTTTGTACTTACGATGAGCTCCACTTCGTAGGGTAGCTTGTTGACGCTTGTCTGTGGACAAACACTTGGCGCGTATGTTGACGTACGTTGTCGTCCCGCACAGCTTTGACATCGGACACATGTCCACTATTATAAAGTGCGGCCTCCTTTGCGCACACTATCGCCGAAAGGTAATTATCTGGGATGCGCACAAGCGGGCAAATCGCACGCGCGTAAATGAAGCGTCTGCTACGCGATCCCACCAGCGGTTCCAACGGCCGCCGCTACGCGGCTTTCAGTGGCGCCCTATTCGCCGCGAGATCGACCTATAGGAGGCAGCACCGTCGCCGCGTTAGTGTGGAGAGGCGGCGGCGGCGCGTATACAAAAGCACACAGCGGCGCTTCGTTGTGAGCTGTTTGAGCCGATTGTCGGCGAATAAAATGCGTTGATTGCTGCTTACTGGTAATATATGCGCTCTTCATTGTTGAATCGATGCACGAAGATCATCCAACGGTTACTATTACTAGTGAGGAGAAGCGCAATCTACCAATGAAGGGATGCTCGCCTGGGTGACAGTCTGCGCTTACGCACTATACGACGTTTTGTGTCGTTTTCTCTGTACGTGTTTACCTTGTGTTCTGTGTACTACGCGCTTCTGTAGCACGCCTGAACTACTTAAGTGTTTACTTCTTCATTTGTATACAGCCATATTCCGGTGCAATGAGCTCAATAGCAATGTTCGCGCGAATACGCATACGCAATGTAAGAGTGTTTAGCACAGAGTTTTTCATCGATTGATCACGTGCACGACAGCGATGCAACAAAGGTCCGGTTATTTTATGAATAAGGTTTTTTTTTTTTCTCGAACTAATCATGTCCGCTGCCTTTCATCAATTTATAACAACTCCACACAAACGCTCAAGATAATGTAACAAAAAGGATGAGGTTTGCGTGTAATTATACGACAAAAATGTAAGGCACGCCGTCGGGATTAACTTTTAAACATCTCGGTTCTTCAAAGCATACCTAAATCTAAGCACGCGTGTGTTTCTCCATAAATTTTGCCCAAAGTTAAAATGGCGCGCGGGAACTCCATTTTATCACTGCCGTATCATTCCATTGCCTTTTTTTTAGGAGAAAGTTTGAGTATCGAAGTGTCAGGCTGCACTTGATAGAAATATTTCGCTGTAGTGGGACCACGACCGTAGAATAAAAGGACATCTTAAGCACAACTAAAGCTCATCATGAACTGCAGTGCCGCAGTTGTACACCTAACAACGTGAAAGTGCACGAGTGCCCGCTTTTGTTTACCCACCGAGTGCGTCACTAAAACGCGGCATTCACACACTATTTATGCTCCTTATGTGTGGGACTATGCCAAGCGCACTTTACGACGTGCTTGAACCAGAAAGCGGGCACCAACACTGAAGTGATTCTGGCGAACGAAGGTACGACACCAATACACAGCCCTCTCGAAAGTCGCACTCCCTGATCTTACTACAATGCGCATGCAGCCGAGCAAGCTCATTTGCTTCTGTACACAATGTTAGGGATACTTATGAGCAGTTAAACTCTCGTTAACATAACAGAACAAACCGCCCTTTGAGACCGTCAGCCTTGAGACGTGCACACTACGCCACATGCAAACACGGCGTGGCTAGCAGACGACGCAGGGAGCAATCCACACTAGGGCCGCTTCAGCCAGTCCCCGCCAGGCGGCGACTCTGCTCGATCTCGCGCCAATAGGCGCTGCGCATCGCGGATATCAAGAAGCGCTTGTTCATTGCTTATCGGCAGATGTGGTTATGGACATGTCGTCATTTTTATTTTTTTTCCTTTTTTCACTGGAGTTGCGAGCAACCGTATCTTTATCGGTGTTGCTCCGAAAAAGCTGTTGGAGTACGTTTCCGCTGGCCTGCCCTGTTTGAAAATGGAATATCTAGGCACTCTCGTTATCGGCATGATTGGAAAGGCAGCGCCGCGTGTCGCAAACCTTGCGGCTCCGACCACCGGTCACTTGCGCCAATCGTTTTCCTTTGCAAGTGCCCATATAGTGATTCTGCTTTTAGCATAACACACCATATGGGGTGCAATGGTGCGGCGACTATCTCCATGCAGGAATTTTATTCTGCTCAGATTTAGCCCAGTAAAGAAAAGGCCACAGTAATACAGTATAGGCGGAATGATATAGCTCGTTTTCTTGGCTGTTTAGTGCTTCTGCTTTAGTCCAATTTTTACTAATACACAGCTTATTTTCGCTCTCTAGGGGAAATCACAAAGGTCGATGGAATCTGATGTCATTACTGGCGAAGAGCACGAATTGGAACCCCACTGTCTGCCTTATTTTGATGTGTGATGTTTTTTTTAAATGGCTGCGCTTTTTTATTCTCCTGTATTTTGATGACTACTGTCTTCAGCCACTCGTGTATTGTGTGCAGTTTGTGACTTGATTTATGTTTATTAAGGTCATGAATTGTTTTCGAGGTTATTGCGAGTTCGCTCGTTCATCAAGCTATTTTACGAGCATTTGTGTTTCACACTCTTTCCGAAGAAAAGCGCAGTGAGCATCGGCCGCTAGAACAATAACTTAGGAGCCGCTCGTTGAGGCTCATGAGTACTGTGCTAAGATATGGCTTGTAATCTCAGGAACAGTGACGTTTATGTCCGTTATGCTCAAGTAAGGGCATTGTCTACTCACACACCGACCTATGCTGTTATTTTAGGTCAGCCGACACAGCAACAGGTTTCAAACCACGTTACTGGGCTGCCTGTTTTTATCTGACCACTGAGTAAACTGTCCCATAATATATCACAGAAGGTATGGGCTCTCAAACTTGGTTTCAGAAGCAGTTCATGCGGATGTAACATTAATGTCCTCCCACTTAATCAGTCTCTATATTCCACGAAAACCTTTCAGTGATATGTCTGGTTTTACATATGCTGACCTTCAGCAATAATGTAGAAGCGTGCTAAGAAATCTTATACATTGACCTGCTGTGCTTATCCTCTGTAATTGGCCGCATGACTTATTCAGTCAGTGAAAGGTTTATCGTTTGCATTAGTGTCTGTTATTTCATTTCTTTGGTATTTTTTTATTACGGCAACGGCAAGTCTGTCTTGCTCTTGTGTGCTTGGGCTTTTGTACAAATATTGAAACCAGGTGGTCGAAATTATTTAGAATACCCGAACTACGTCGTGCGTTATACTGATTACATTGTTCTTGCTTGTATTAAAAACTATAATTTCGTTTTCTAACTATCTCGCTTTACTTGATGCGTAAAGCAGCACTCTTGTGACCTGTGCGGTTTTCTTTGCGCAGTTTCGTGGTCGTCCAGCCTCCTCGCAACTAAAGATGAGGAGATATCTCCTCAAAGACGCCGCTACCGCTGTGACTTTTGTGACTACGAGACTGATAAGTCGTCCACTCTAACAACACACATCAGGGTTCATACGGGGGAGCGGCCGTTTAATTGCCATATGTGCCCTCACAGCTCCTCAAGAAAGTCGCACCTTACGTTACACCTACGAACTCACACAGGAGAGCGACCCTATGGGTGCGATTTCTGCCCTGAAAGGTTCTCAGCGTCCTCAACCTTGGCTAATCACCGGAGGTCTCACTCAGGCGAGCGACCATATGATGCCCATTATGTCATCAAAAGTTCACGCGGAAAGCCAACCTCCAAATACACATGCGCCAGCATGAACCTAAGTGAATACTTCAGTTCGAGTTCGGCTAAACCAGCCTTTCCTTTTTATCACAGCATAATAATCTGCTTCGTCCAGGGCACTTTAACAGCTTTAAGTTGTGTGAAAAAAAATGTTAACGCATGGGTGCATTAGTGATAGCTAAACTCCATCATTTCCAGCAGAACAATGTTGTGGATTCAGGAGAACGTAGCGATTTTGTGGGATTGTATTTTATGCCATCATTACAGCGTTTCTGTGTACCAATTGAACGTGCCATATGTTGGACGCTTGGAGAACGGTTTGGTATTCTATATTGATTATGCATTCTTATGCATTTGGAAATCGAAATATTTCCTACAACCTACTCGCGTAAAACACACATGAAGATTTTGTACCGCCACCAACCAGATGATTAACCATGTCTGAATGTAAACAGTGTTCTTGTGCAATATGTTCAGGGCCATTTTGGTTCAAAGTTTTAATGTCTGCCTTGGTCATTTTGTGTATCTTCAATAATAGTACTAGCTATTAAAACAATGCCTTGCATGAAGAAATGTGACCATGACCACAGGACTGCTTAGCACGTGTTGCCTTCCTGAGGTTTCCTCAATCGCAGCGAAGGCTAACGTGGCAGAAATTGAATAAGTATTTGCATTTCTTTTAAGGATCTTTCCAAGATTTAAAAGGATTAAGTGTTCCACATTTGATTATATGTTGCTTGAATAATCTGCCTAGGCCATTTACTGGAAAAACAATGAATATCTAGTGGGTCCACTGCACTTGTATTAATTTTCAATTATGAATGATCTCGTAGAGGGCACGTTTTTAGTGTTATATAATATATGTTCACTTTGGTTTTCTTTTTTTTTCTCCTATAGAAAGTTAAGAGGAGCGCTAATGTCCCTATCTGATACGCAGGAAATTGAAAATGCGCCCCAATTTCAGTGCGATATATAAGCTGACGTGTTCATAAATAACCTTTCCTTAAAGCTCACTACGGTACAACGACCACTAGATTCTGGCAAGAAATCGCTACATTCGACGATACTTTCATTGTCCTTTTATGTGCAAGTACGTAATTTCTTGCAGTTAAAAAATTTCGCGCCTAGAGCCTGGTTATCTGGTATGGTTTTGCTTTCTGATATTATCTATTCTTATAGCGGTGGCATTGTGTTCAGTAGGAGCAATGGTATATTTGCGTACTTGCAGTTGTGTTTAAATAATTGACTGAGTGCAATAATTGTAGTGAGCTGAGGCCGCTATTTACTGGAAGCTAGCAATATTATTTGTTTTCAGTAAGTCGGCATGATCTTTTTCTTAAGTTCTTTTGTTGTCAATTCATTTTTAATGCTATTAACTCCATGTATTGTGATAAAAGAAACCTAAGTGAGTCCCACTGTGGCAGTCCTAATTTTTATATTGTACACGTACTTTCTGACTGCAAACGTCTGGCCGTTATGTTTGCTGTGTGCAAGGGTTGAGGCGTGGGTTGGAACCTTATATATTAGAATTCTTTCTAACAAAGTGGTAAGTTACTGAAGGAGTGTTTGATCAAATATGCAGCACAGAAATATTCCATTTCGCTCAGTTTTAGTCAGCGTGATCAAAGCAAATACCGTGAAGCAAATGCCCACGATAAAACACAACTTCATTGTAATACCATAGCTTGCTCAATCTACAAATTCGCTGGCTTCTGCATTACATGTGACAATGCTTTTTTAGTCCAATCAA
This sequence comes from Rhipicephalus sanguineus, assembly GCF_013339695.2. Taxonomy (NCBI): domain Eukaryota; kingdom Metazoa; phylum Arthropoda; class Arachnida; order Ixodida; family Ixodidae; genus Rhipicephalus; species Rhipicephalus sanguineus. The sequence goes on from NW_023615332.1 coordinate 45,482, forward strand.
GCTTTTCATTTATTTCCTTCTTAACCATACGTTGTTCACTTTCGCTTCGGAGCATGTCGCGAAACATCCAGTGAATGTGATATCACTTTTGGATGTGCTACTTTGTTTTGAACCACCACAGTCTACCTTGTTGTGCAATTTTGACCGAAGACTTGGGAAAGATATATTTACTTTTTTTCCATTCCGTGACGAGTCGTTTTTAGAAGCCTTTGTATATTGCATGCAATTTGTCTTGGTAGCTATTTTTATTAAAGTCATGTAATACCCTTTTGAAGCTCTGTTTGTTCCTTAAGCAATTTTGAATATTGATGTGCTTCAGGTATGCTTAGAGAAGCTGAAAAAAATTGCTGCGATTTCGAATAATAAAAGACGCTAAATGAAACCTGACTGAATTCGGACTTATAAGTTATTTGTAAAACGGTACTGAATTAATTGCGCGCTAATATATCGGATAATAAAAGCGAAGATCACGGTCACAGTTTTACCTATAGCGCGTAAGTTTCAGGACCTGAAGGCGGACAAAGGTTTTGTGGGTTTTAGATGGATCTCACCTTGCAGTGCAGCCGATTTAGAATAGAATTTTTTCGTGTTTGAGCCACGTTGATGAATGATGAACTTTCCTGAAATTTGGCACATGGTCTCTGACTGTTAAAGAGGGTAGTGTAATTAACTTTTACCGCCTAAAAAACGATGCAAGATGTAGTAGACAC